>NC_086321.1:220689223-220871723 GCF_036172605.1 Pelobates fuscus | reverse complement strand
GTGTGTATATAACGAATGCAGAGTGTGTGTGTAGTGTGTATATAACGAATGCAGAGTGTGTGTGTGTAGTGTGTATATAACGAATGCAGTGTGTATAGTGTGTATAGTGTGTATATAACGAATGCAGAGTGTGTATAGTGTGTATATAACGAATGCAGAGTGTGTTTGTGTAGTGTGTATACATAATGCAGCGAGTGCTTGTGCAGTGTGTATACATAATGAATGCTTGTGTAGTGTATACATAGTGAATGCTTGTGTAGTGTGTATACATAGTGAATGCTGAGTGTGTTTGTGTAAAGTGAGTTCAGAGTGCGTAGTGTGTTTATATAATGAATGGTGTGTGTGTATATATAATGAATGCAGAGTGTTTGTGTAGTGTGTGTTTGTGTAGGTATGTTATTTGTGTAAAATGGGGGGGGGGAGGGGGGGGGAAACGACGTGAGAGGCATTCATTTGATTTTTATTTTTTTAAATATAAAAAAAATAAAATATTTAGTCCCCCCTCCCTGTTTCTTACCTGGCCAGGGAGAGGGGATATGGCATACCCTGGTGGTCCAGTGGCATGGACTGTGCACACTCTTATCTTCCCAGCAGTTCCCTTCAGCTCCCCTGTCTAAATCTTGGGGCCTGTGTGCTGCGTTGCCATGGTGACCCGTGGCAACGCTCTGACTGCCGTAGGAGTCGCGAGATTTAAACAGGGGAGCTGCTGGGAAGGTAAGTAAGCGCTGCTGCATGCCCTCCAGGATAGCCAGGCTTGTCATGGGCCTGGCGGTCCTGGTATGTATTATCGGCAATATCTGTATCTCTATTGACAGACAGACACACAGACAGAGAGACACACAGACAGACACAAATTTACATTTTCCATTTTAATCCGCCCAGCCTCTCTACCTGGGTGAGCTGAGTGGACTTTCCCTGGGGTCCAGTGAGCTGCTCGCTCATCCTGTGTGTGAGGGAGCAGCAATCTACCTGCAGCTCCTCTCTGCTCCCTGTAGTGATGCCGGGGCTGGAATGACGTCATATTCCGGCTCCCAGCATCACTATTCTGCGCGAGGGAGCAGACAGGAGCTACAGGAAGATTACGCCTCCCTCCCGCTCTGCCCCAGCCTGCCGCCTGCACGCTCAGTGAGCCGGCCCCATTGTTCCCACATCCTGCCTTAAGCTAAAGGGCTTCAAATCCCATGGCGCCTTGGATTTGTCGAGCCCTGCTTTAATGGAATACACCGGGCCACCGTAACAAACCCACCTCAATTTTATGTTTGTTTATGGGACTAGGAGGACATGTTCACCTTACCCTAGGAGGTTAAACGGTTTGTAAACGTTTTGACCTCAATGTTAAGACAGCGCTCCGCCCCTAGTTTCTGATGTCAGAAGCTTCAATGAGGCTAGATAGTGGGCAAATGTTCCCTCGGGTATGCCTTTGCTCTTCCCCCAAAGTCAGTCACAAGGAAGACTTAATGCGCATGCGCGGCAATGGCCGCACTCGAATTTGGATTTCCCCTCAGGAAAGCTATATACAATGCTTTCTTATGGGTGTTTGGATGATGCTGGACATCACCATGCATAGCATGAGGACATCCAGTGTCAGTTAGGCGACCATTAGTTCAGAAGGTTTATGGATTCATGATGACCTAAACTATGAAGTCACATAGAAGTCACATAGAGCAAATATAGCTAAAGAGGATTATAATCTGAACTAATAATAAAATGGGATTTATAAGACACTATGTAAATGAAGGACTGAGAAGAGAAAAATATAGCACAAATCATATGCTCAATTGCTTATCATGAAAATAGCAAAAAAAATAACAAATCTGTGTCTATGATTTAGACAAAAAAAAAAAAATACCCCACAAAACAATGGCGTGCTAAGAAATATACTTACATTTTCTTCATTAAATTATTTTAATCTGCTAAAAACAAATATAGCAGACCATCTGGATCTAATACATTTAAATGTAGTGAAAAAAAAAGTGAATCTAGGGGTCTCACTCACATGCATCATTGCCCTCTTACCCTGGTTCTGAGTTTGAGTAGCTCAACTTGAGAGTTACGGGTCCCGCGTATTGCAGGGTATCCAGCCACAAACTGTTGCCATCTTTTTGCAAGTGGTGAGTATCCCACAGAGGTAACGCACAATCTCACCAAGCACAGCTGATTCTTGACAAACACAAAGTCTATTCCAGGTTACAAGAGTCGATTGCGTGGAGCTCTCGGATCCGCTAAACGACTCGTCGGGCTTTATCTGACCCAAGCGAGATACACAGATTCACTCTTTTCACTATATTTATATGTATAAGCTACAGATGGTCTGCACTATATGCTTTTTTATTGGTTTTCACAGATTAAAATAATTATATAAATTATTTTCTGAGTGCACCATTGTTTTTTGGGGGTATTTTTATCTTGGTGGTGTATCAATTTTGGCTGATAGCTACTGGATTGAATACACTTATTCAGATGTTACTGCGCATTTGTAGATCGTTTTTTTGATCCTGAGCGCCTGCCAGTTTCATGCTTTATCCATATATGTGTGGCTAAGAGCACTTTGTAAAGTGTCCCAGCAAGCATTTGGTTATGAGAGAAGGAAAAAAAAAAAAAAAAAAAAGAGAAGGAATAAAACAGAGTACTGAAAAACTAGGTCATTGGAGTTTAATCTGAAAGAAGAGACAATAATTATCGTTCATTCCACACAAAGCACTCATGTAAGACTCATCCAGGTAAACTGGCTTCAGGATCGGAAATATCCAGCCCACCTATTGTTACTCAGATATGATAGTCTGTGCCAGAACACGTACTACTACCACCTGATTCATTCAACTAACCAGGAAGGAAGATACCAGTAGCAGATTAGTCAAAGGAAAGTCATTTCTGCAAGCGGTAAAATACAATTAGTAACAATATTAAATAAATGCACAATTTAGAAACCAAAAAAAAAAATAAAAAAAAAAATAAATTCACCAAAATATATAGTGGAAATATCAAATGGTTAAAGTGGCCGCATCACATAAAAAAAAAAAAATATTATTAAAAAACAAAATCTTGACTGTGCTGGCTAACAATTTAAAGCAGAGCAAAATCTTGTAGAACAAAGATATTTTAAACATTGCTTGTGCTTTTTTTTTTACCCGCCTCAAGCATAAAATAAAAATGGTGTGTAAGTCAGTACTTTCTTTTTGGAATCAGGGGAGAGATGGAATCCCAGGAGTTGGCTGACATGCCTCCAGCTATGTCACACCAACACTTCTGAAAGCGCAACCCAATGCGCCTCATATCGGAGATATTGTTTAAGTTTATATGTTAGAAGAGAGATTGACTCTGTTCTCACAGCAGAAGCACCGATAGTGGCTGTCAGGTGGACAGCTGCTAGAGGCATATTTACCTCTGCAATGTATTGCCATATCAATGTTTTACATTGCAGGTTTAAAACTAAAAGGACCACTGCACATAGACCACTTAAATGTGAGATAAAATGTTCTGTGTGCCTTTAGTGGAATTTAAGGTCAAAATAGCTCAAATTAAAAAATATATATATATTTGCTAGAATGTGGAGTTTGGCAAATAAACATACGATTCTCCTGACATCCATAACGAAAGTGAAAGTTTGAACATTTAGAGATCAGTAGCAGTGGCAGACTTCTGTTTAATTCTCCACTTTCTCATTTAAATACCCCCTACCCTTGTTTTTCACATTGACTACTCAACTAACTTCTTGTCCTCTACATATATATAGATCTCTAAATTAGCTGCTTCCTTCACAAAACCACATTTGATTGTATATTTAATTGTTTCCACTGCCATCCTTAAAGGGGTAGTCTGTAGGGGGCAGGCTGTAGTAGTTATGCTCAATGACGTTCTTTAAATCCCACGCGCATCCTTTTTCCATTGCTATCCAGCTCCTACCGGCCTCCTTCTAAAGTATATGATGAGCACCAATAGCAGCACTAGCTAACAGATTATCTCAATCTTATGTCATAGTGCATTAAGAGGCTTAGCATGCTAAATTTCTCAGGATTCATGGCCAGCTTGCAAGCAAGCGTGTATTATCACCAAGAGGTCTGAATGCTAATGGTGGTACACATACCATAGATTTGCCAGAATACATGGAGTGATTTTACTTTTATTATAAACCCTTAACCAATGGGTCTTATATGGTACTATCATTTCATATTTTCACCCACCAGGATTCCTCACCTTGTTCTAAGAGCAATCCAGGCAGCATCAATGTCAGCATATAAATTCTTCTCTGTTGGCTTTCCAGAACTTGATCCGTACCCAGAGTAGTCATAAGAGAATATGTTGCAGTTAATCCGAGAGCCCAGACCAATGTAAAAGCTGCTCATCTGACCCAGGTCAACAGCATTGCCATGAGAAAACAGCAGTGTATACTTGGCATTTGGGGAACAGCGCACAAACATGCAGGCAATGCGATTTCCTCTGCTTGTTCTAGTCATGAAACACTCAATGGCATCTTTTTCCCGAGAAGAGTATTGCCAGTCCGCTCTTTCTGAGAGGTGAAGTGTCCAGCGGCTCCCACTCTCATCACACATAAGGGTGTAAGTTGGATCGGGAGGCAAAAAGGCAAGCTTTGAGGCAATCTTCCCAGGACAAGGGGGGCAACAGAAAAGACAGCATAATTCACTGAATGAAAGATTATTCATTTTTAGGTCTGTATAGGAGACAAAAATAAAAAAGTACAGTAATTAGTTGGGATAGGTAGGTTACTCAAACAAATTTGCTGAATTAATTTAGTTTATGTAGCAGGTTTAGCGAAACCTGCCCATGCAGAGTGTCTGCAGAATTATGATGTGTGTTTCTCATTACATAACATACACAATTTGCTTTCAAAAAGAATCTTGTCACCTTGCACATTACATCTTTCTCCTGAAACATAGGAACAGACCCAAAAAGTCCCCATTCTTCTCATTTCCCCCTCTCAACCCAAGCACACAACTCTAACATGGCTGAAAAGGCTGTTGATGCTACCAGAGTACCATTGCTCTAGGAAATCTGTCCTTACCAATGACAGCACTATTCGTATGGAATTCAAGCCTGCTGTAATAAGATATGTTTATTTGAAGATTAATACTAGAACATGGTAGAATGTTTTTACAGTCAAAGAGCACATTAAAAACAATCTTCCAAACAAACCATCAATCCTCTTTACAATTCATTGCATTTGTTTCCATCACAGAGCGTAAACTGGCACAAAGAGAATCCTGATTAGCTCAGTTTTCCTGTGAACTAATTTGAAGGGGGAGGGATATGAATGACTGATGGATCTCCATCCAAATGAGCCACTATCATCTAAAGACAAAATTCTGCAAACACACCCTAATTTAAAAAAAAGGGTATTATTCTAGGTAGCAGGTGGTTACCAATTGCAATCAGCAATATGCTAGGTGACATCTAGGTTGCTCAGTATTACTCCTTAGTTTATATAGAGAAAATAGCTATTCTTCATTCTTACAGCTGCAACATCTGTCATCCCAAGATCTTGGAAATCTGAGCAAATTCCTACTAAATCGTGAAATTCTTGCTCTTATACGTGAAAATAAAAAGGTACGAATTGGCCATAAGATAAATTTCCCACATTGAATACAACTAGGACAAACTTGGGATTTATGGGAGGTCACAACTAAAGAGTCGTATTAGATAATTTTTTATGTACATTTGGTACAATGTATTTCATTGCATATTGGGAATAAATATGAGGTGTTACGGAATTTAGCGCTACAGAATTTGCTGGCGCTATATAAATATTATTATTATTATTATTATTAATGATTGACCAATACTGTTCATTGACTAATTGTATCGTATGTATAGGACAGGATCATTTAAATAGTATATTTTCATTTTATATTGTACTATTGTTTGGGGCATGTAAAATATTTTTATTTTCTATGGGATTTTTTAACTGGTTGGATGTCCTCATGCAAAAGGCAGCCTTAACACTGAATTGTAAACATTGCAGTTTCTGTAAAAGGGCAATGTTTACATTGCAGGGTTAAGACAACAGGGAAACTTCAAATAAGATAAGGTGGTGTGGGTGCCTATACTGTCTCTTTAAGGAAGCTTATGGCAAAAATCACTGGTCTAGAAAACACTTCTTCCACCTTATGTGCCTCGTGTGTCCCTTTAAACTAGATTTTCATTGACCTGTTATATGTAGATGTCAACCTGATAATAGGAATTGAAGTCAGCAAGAAGCTAGGAAGACTGTAATAGAATGGATTAAAAATGTTTGACAACTTTGCACATAAACAAAACAGAGCCATAGAAATAATGGAACAAAAATACTGTTTATTAGCTTCACCTTTTGTAAACGTGGGACTTGACCATAAAACAAAATAGTCCACAATATGCCTTATCTTATGATAACATCAGCATTTCAGTGAAATTACAATGTGGTAAACATTAGTAATCTTTATAAAATATACTCATAGGAGCATACACCTTTACCTTACAATAGCACATGCTCAGTTGCCCACAATGGGCAGCCAATGAAAGGCTTTGAGCGGTCAGCATATCACCGGCACCCATTGCTTACCTTCCTGCTCTCTTATGGCAACAGAGCAGAGGAGGCAAAAGACACCGTAGATGTGCACTACTGCACATACTTGCCAACATTTCCAAAATGGACAAAGAAAGACAATTTATACAGCTGTGGCCAGGATCAGGTCTATTTTAGGGGATTTAATTTACGCAACAAAAACAGAATTTAAACTACAATAAATGTGCTTAGAAATCAGCCAGAATGAATGAGATACATGGTCATAAAATACACACAGCAGTTATATTGTTATGGAGCTCTGTTATACACTCACACACTAACAATATGTAAATACTAGAAGAGAGAGACATTAAGATAGAAAAAAGGGACAGAAGAATTTAAGCCCAAAATAGGGACTGTCCCTCCTAAATAGGAACACTTGGGAGGTATGTACTGGGTAAACAACTTGAAGTTGAAAACAGTTTAACACCTTAAGATATGACAGTGTCAAGGGACTGCAACCCTCAAAATAACTTCATTAAGATGAAGCTGTTTTAGGAGTGGAGTATACGCTTACTGGCATCAAGAAAAAAGCAACTTTTAAAACTTTACTAACTGATCATAAACTTAACACAATCAGTAACATGAGTCAAATATTTAAACTATTACCCCAAAATAGAAATGGTTAGTAAGTTACACTGCATGCGCGCTCAGTTGCATATAACCGTATTAAATGGTATACTGCAATGCATTTTCTGTAATGATATACAGTTTTATTATTGATCCCATATACACAGACACTAGGAGCTTGAAAAACATGCTCAAGTGACTGCCTGAGCCAAAAGGTCAACGCAGCATCCAAATATAATCTAGTATGCTTGAAATAATGGAAACCATTCAAATGTGTTTTTTTTTTAACAAATCATAATTGGTTCTTTTAAGAGTTCAACTGTATCATACAATCTAAAATGCGAGATTATTATTCCAGTTATAACAGGCAGCTCTACAAAGTCAACTGTATGGTGACAAAAAATAAATAAAATTATGTTAAGGGGTGGAACTTGACCGCCAAGCCGACCAGACGCGTGGTAAACGAGCTCTGGCATATTCAGCTCTAAATCGGGGGTTCCATGCCCGTACACAGCTTCTTGTGTGTCTCAATTACCCGAGGGACAACCCGCTGACACGATAGACGCCACACTGAATACTCCGTGATTGAGAGCCTGACACGCCGAGCTGAGGCCTACTAAGACACTCCTACCTCTGGACTGGTGGGAGTATTCCCGGTCCCCACTAGCCTCCTGCACGGTGGTCTTTGAAGCATGGCGAGAAACACTACACGGCACAGCGACCCTGCCGACTCCAAGATGGCGGAAGCACTCACACATGCACCTCGAGGTACACTGCATCCACCTACCGAGAAACCCAGCTACCTAAGCGGCTCCACAACCTCGCGGAAGGCTATATTTGCCAGATTTTGGGCCAAGCTGAGGGCACACATGGCTACCCCCACTTCCTCATCTGCAACACCGGCAAAGCAGAATTGGAAGAAAGTGCGGGGAAGGCCCCCTCTGGGCCATCATATCAAGCACACTTCTGTCTCCCCCAAAGAACGCCCGCCCTGGACTGAGGGCCACCAAAGGCTTGCCCAGGAAACACTGCCCACACAAGCGGAGGCCTGCCGGTACCATACCATCAGGACCTCGCGCAATCCCACTCCTGGGAAGGATTCGCAGAGCCGCCAAGTCTGTGGCTTAGTGGTGATGGCCCCTACAAGGATCCAGGGCTGGAGCGACTCCATCCCCAGTCATTGTCCAACCGTTCTCTTGCCGGCTATGCGTCTCAGAGTGAAAGACTCGCCTCCAAAGCCACTATGCAGTGTGATATATATATATATATATATATATATATATATATATATATATATATATATATATATATATATATATATATATATATATATATATATATATATATATATATATTGTTTACACAGTTTTACTTATTAGCTTGTACCTGCTGTCGTGGCAACACATGCATGTTTGTAGCTCTAAGCACTGAAAAAATTAAAAAGTATGTTAAATATAATTACATTTCTGAAAAGCAAGTAAAATATAGATTAGTAGAACACATTTTCTGATAGCCAGTTTTCTCATTAAGTAGTGTTACCAGGATGAATGCTGCTTAGCTAGGGCTGTGAAGACTTAATATTTCTATCTGTGCCATGTTTAAAAGTACACTTTTACCAAATACAAAAATACATTTATTTTAATGCGATCACTATTTAGTAGAAATATCACCAATGCATTAATGATGCATTTCAAAATTGGGGTATATCTAAAAACAGTTTGCAAAACCTTCAGATCTTTTATTTAAAGCATATGCAAGGTCTCCCTTTGATCCCCAGCCCAGGCTTTCTGTAACTGTCCAATCACAGACTTCCAAATGCAGCTTAGTGAAAGGTTTTTGCAAGGCTGGAGCTCTGAGCATTTGCCTGCCCAAAGAGTTTAGCTGCACTGAACTAAACTACCAGGAGCAACAGGATTGGTTGAGAGTGTAAAAAAGGCAAATTTATAAAAACTTTTACTGAAGTTAAAAACGAAAGGCAAACTGTTCAGGCATAAAAACACTTAGCAACTTTATCAAGTTAAAGTTCTTAAAGTGTGTGGAATGCTCATTTAATGTTTGCTGTGTAAGCCGAGAGTATTTCAACCACATCCCTCCCTCCCCCCCCCCCCAAAAAAAATTATATTTATGAATGTCCCCTATAATAATATGGGGGGGGGGGGAGAGAAATGTAGTTTCAGTTGGACTCAGGAAGACATGTTAAAAACAAAGTTTGTGAGGCTTCTTCACAACTATACAAAAATTTTGTTGATTTTGCAATAACAAAGTATTCTGTGGGTTCTGGTTCTGCAAAAAATAAAATAAAAAATAAAGAATAAACCATTATAATAATAATAAAAAAAAAGTAATGAATGTCAAATGTATCCCTCAACATTCACATAAGATTATTTTAGACCTATTGTTTACTACCATAACATTTGTTTTGCATTAGAAAAGGGCAATGCTTTCAATAGAAGAGTTCTATTATGAAGACAGACAAGAGAATGTTGTATGTGACGGAAAAATTAAAAACAAAAACACACAAGCAACATCTGTTTTTTAAATACACAAATGTACCTGTTTGGTTGGATTATTTGCTAGACAAGGATATGAAAACCACATTTAAAAAAAATGCAAACCAATGGGGAATGGTAGGACAGATGGGGATGTTTTTCAAACTGTTAAAGTCTAGATTTAAAATTTTTATTAATGTTGCCATAACATTAATAGTGAGCTTATGAAAAAAATGTATATATCCATCAATAGAAATATGGATTAGTAAAGTGAATGAACTTAGAAATATTGAACCTAAAGGTGATTTCATGAAAGATAATAAAGGGAAGCGTGGGAGATGTGGGATATACTGGTGACATCCCTCAACTATATTAATTGAAGAGAGGGATAATTTAGGCAGTGGATACTGGATTTTTAAAATGTATTTTATTGTGGAGTTTGGGCGTGAGGTGGATGAACAAAAAGGGGGGTTGGGGAAAGAGGAGTGTAGGGGTGGTGGCGTTCCTGTTCCCACCCCTTTCCCTTTATTTCCTTGTTTAGTCTTTGTTATTGTCTAAATTACTTTGTGTAACTGTATAAAAGATAAAGCTTGAATAAAAAAAAAAAAAAAAAAAAAAAAATAGATTTGAGAGATTCAGATTTTAATTTAATGTTTAGTGAACAGACTACCTAAGAAACAAATTAACAAAATTGGGCAACTACTATGTGTCAAAATGAAAACAAATTTAACATTTTTAAATCTAATGTTGTTGTAAAAAGTCTAGCAGATCAATATCCATTTCAGTATAATCATTAAAGTGTTTTAATACATCAATAGTGTCTAACTTTTACAAAAAGAACCCCAAAATGTCCATGCTACTTTCGCATACAAAATGTATTCAGAAGGTTGGCCAGCAGGTCTCTGGAAACAAAGAGATAGCAGGAGAATCAATGAAAGGAGAACAGAAAGCACCCTGTTCAGAGAAATAAGAAGAACATGGAAGTAAGAGCCATTGTTTCCATGGACAACCGCAATGTTGTTCATGTACATTTCTAGACAGCTTTTGTTAAGACGGCCTTTTGCTATGCAAACGGACTAATGAGTGAATGACAAAAATAAAGCTAAATAAAGTGAACAACATTAAAGTAAACATTGAAACATAACCCAGGCAATATCCCCTTCTCTGTATATCAGGGAATTTAAATTGTGGAAAAGAAAAATGTAGTTAAGAAGGGTAAAACGAGCGTTACTTGACAATTTATTTTTAAAGTCAGCAGACACTTAAATACACAAAACCAGAATAAAGCTAGGAAAAAAAAAGTTTGATATGTGTGAGTAGTAAAACTTTTATAAAAACATATTGTAAACTTGGATAAGATTGCATTATTGGGCATACCTCCCAGCTACAGAATTTGAGCCAGTGTCCTACTAACCCATACAGCTCAGTTTCATACCAGTACAGTAATGACAAACAGGGCATCATTGCACAACAGCTGGACAGAGAAACCCGACACTAGAGCAGGGGTAGGCAACATGCCTGCACTCTGGATGTTGTGGCAAAAAAACATCTGGAGTGCTAAAGCTTACCTACCCCTGCACCAAAGCCTGCTCTGCATGATCACTTAGAAAAGTGGTCTCTCAATGCCCATTAGGCAGTCATTTCTGATATCAAAGAATTAAGCTAATCAGTAATTATGCTGACTATGCCTTTATTCACCTTATTCATTAAAATGAGGGAAACAAGTTTCTACTCTGTCTTGAGCATCAATGTGCACCCTAGATTTAACATATATTTGTAAGAGTGAAAAATAAAAGTAAAAAAAAAAAAATTCACAACTTTTATTTTTTTATTGTTTATTTTTGCAGTGCATGTAGAACAACAAACATGCACGAGGTACCCCAAAGGCAAACCTCATGCTTTGTAAACATCAGTAACAATGGGGTAAACTTTGTACTAGCACAAATTTTTGTGAGGTAGTGTGACATACGCCACAACCGCGCAATGCTAGGGTAACAGAGGCTGAACAGTGGCGTGAGGATTCGCACAGTTTTGTATGTGTGTATAAATCAAGCTTGGCTGAGCGGTTTTCGTAATTCACAACTTTTTACCCTGCAACTGCGCTCCTCCATCTTAGCTTCAATTCAATCAGTTTTAAAAGCTGGTGGAAACGCTCTCCCTTTACTTCTACTTTTCCACTTTGTTTGTATGCTGTCCCCCTTGATGCCCTTCCTATTGTGTCTTTATACTCCAGTCCCTTAGAGTCTACGCTTGCTTGAGCAGAGTCCTCATCTACCTATTGTTCCTGTAACATTTCGTTTTGTCTCATTTATTGTTAAAATTTCCCCCTTTCATAATATTGTAAAGCGTTGCGGAATAAGGTGGCGCTATATAAATAAAACTAATGATTATAATACTGACCTCAGTAGAGGGACTTCCCTGCATAACCAGCGGAGAGCATTCACCATCAGCAAGGGAGCATGCAGAGAAACTATCTAGGCCACGTGAATCTCCCTGCACCGCCAGGCTTAGCTTCCATTTCTCTGTCTGAAGCAGAAGATGTGAAAAGCAGTACTCTTGAACCCCATGTAAGATATCCATCTGAAAATATAACAACTGCGGAGTGCCTAGGCGCCATGACCTCAACAGAGCACTGTAGTCATTACAGTCCTTGCAGCGTTCCTTTAACAATTAACAGTGGGGCAACAATGGTGCATTCCAGGCACATTAACCATTTTAATGTTGCCTGGGATGCCCTTAAACAGAAATATAAAAAAACAATACTATACTGGGGATATAACTTGCTGCACCTTTAAATTGCTTATTAACAGAGTTTTCCCTGCAAACTATGGGACTTTTTTTTTTCTAGATGGCGTAAAACATGTTCGAGTTTGCATTATGGCACTATGAAGATTCTCATGTAAATTATTAGTCAAAGCAGATTTAAAATCACAGGCACATGCGGCATCAAAGTTGTAAAATATCTGGAGAGGTTACATTTTGTTCTTGGTTTTTGGACCTCAAACACATTCCTATAGAAGGCCACATAGCACACCATTCATCATATTAGATTAAGTACACTGCTGTATACTTCTGATGGACCGTCTACACATCCACACTTACATTTTTACATGCTTACTGAAAGATGTGTTGCAGGTAAGTTCAGCACTTTGTTTATGGTCAATGATTTGTGGATAGCTATTCAATTGTGTCATTGAAAACGTTTCATGGGACACTATAGTCACCAAAACAACTTCAGCTTAATGAAGTAGTTTTGGCGTTTAGATCATACCACTAGTCTCACTACTCACTTTAGGAATTAAATCACTGTTTATGCAGCCCTAGTCACACCTCCTGCATGTGACTTGCGCAGCATTCCTAAACATGTCCTGTAAAGTGAGATCTAATGTTTACACTTCCTTTATTGTACAGTCTTTTTAATTTAGAATTTCTTATCTCCTGCATTGTTAATAGCCTGTTAGACCTTGCAGGAGCCTCCTGTGTGCGATTAAAGTTCAATTTACAGAGCAGGAGATAAAAACAGTTAAAGCGTGTGCAAATGAGGATAGTTAATAACTTGTGCTGTTGCAGCATACACCTGTAAATATATATATGCTGTATTCGCCTAAAGTACTTCAGCTTGTTAACGTGCTTAAACAGTTAACCGGACTATAAAAGTCCCACTTGCTAGCCTGATTTCTCCCTCTGACTTTGAATGCTGGTTCAAAGTGGAAGATAATGCTTCTCACAGAAAAGCACTAAAATCAACTAAAGCATCTGACTGGTGTATAGCAGAGATTGTTGCACACTCATGTCCCCAATGCTTCTATCTGGCAAGCATTATATTGGACCAGAGATCATCCCACGTGACGATCTCAGCAAAGCAGGATCAAGCTGCATCGAGGAGAATGTCAATGCAGACAAACAAGGGAGTTCATTTTATTAATGAAACAGTGGAGGCTTAAATTTGGAAAATGAAAAACAAAAAACAGCTTCATAAATAAGTAATTTTAACATCGAAGTATTCCTTCAAATCTCCTCTTCTATAATCAAGCCTCAAGCATCAGCATACAGCCCCATCCCTGAGCATCATGTTAAAGGATCAATAAAAGGCACCCAGACCAATTGTGTTACAAAGTGTTCAAGGGAGCAGTGGCACTTAAAGGGATACTATAGTCACCTGAACAACTTCAGCTTAATGAAGTTGTTCAGGGGAGAACTATAGCTCCCTGCAGCCTCTCTCGTAAACACTGTATTTTCTGAGAAAATACAGTGTTTTCATTGAAAGCTAGGAATACCTCCAGGTGCAGTCACTCAGAGTGAACCAGAGGGACTTCTGAGTAGATGGAGGCATAATATGCCTCCATCCACTCAGATCTGCTGTCAGCTGAGCACAGGGCAGCACTGTGCACAGCATCCTGTGATTCAGTATCTCCTCCCTCTGCATGCAGACACTGAACTTTCCGCATAGAGATTCATTGATTCAATTAATCTGTATGAGGAGATGCTGATTGGCCAGGGCTGTGTTTGAATCATGCTGGCTCTGCCCCTGATCTGCCTCCTTGTCAGTCTCAGCCAATCCTATGGGAAAGCACTGTGATTGGATCAGGCTATCACATGTCAGCAGACTGCTTGTTTTTCCCCCAGAGTCTAACTGCATGCAGATTTACAGCTTCTGGCTTGAATACAGTAAGATTTTTACTATATTTATGGAGGCATGAGGGGCCCAGATTGTCATGTTAACACTACAGTGTCAGGAATACATGTAGTTGCACTGGTGACTATAGTGTCCCTTTAAGTTTAACCCTGCAATGCAAATCCTTTCCAAAATTTCCATTGCAGTGTTAATGTGGTGGAATCTCTGTAAAAATAAATTTAGTAGGCTGAGATTACCACGTGGCATGTGTACGTGCATATGCTGACGTATCGATCAGTTGGTTGCACGAGGCAAGATACGATCAGTAGTGTACGGAGCATGTGCAAGAATACAGGATGTAGTATTCCCCTCCTCCATTGTGCTGGACAGGCCATGCGGTCAAGCAGGAAGTTAATTCTTATTTGTATTGATTGGTCAAGAGAATGTGCAGGTGGAGCTTAATATGGGAGCAGTTATGTGCCTATATAAGGAGCCTGCACTATTGTCCGGGGCTCAGAACTTGCTGTATTTTGGTGACATTAGTCCCTCTGAGTCCCGATCGGTGATCCAATAAAGAATCTCTTCCTTCCTGAAGAAACCTGTGTCCATCTCTCTGTGCTTGGCTTCCGTCAGTTTCTCCGGTATCATTAACACCTTTAGTGGCTGTATCCCTAACCGCCACTAAAAGTTGCTTCCCTGTAAGAAGAGTCAGACTATTCCCAATCATACGTTGCTCCAATCAAGATGCCGATTTGCTGCACATGTGCACTAGCTTCCCAATGCTTCCCTATAAGGAAGCAGAGGATTGGCTGAGATACCTTTTTAAACCTTTACAGGGTAGTGGTGGACACAAACATAGGTAGAGTAAACCTACATGTTTGTATTCCCAATGCTATAGTGTTCCTTTAATCATGGAATGAAAACATTGCCATTTAGCAGATATGTCACTGAACGTTGGCCTACTTTGAGAACAGGGTTGAAATCATTGATTTAAAATTCATGAAGTTATATTGATTCACGCAGAAACACGCAAAGTTAGCATTAAAGGGACACTTGTCAGGGTACCTGAAGTCTCTACCTCGGAGGAGGTTAGACTTCCCGACGTCCGTTCTCTCAGCGGGGCTGATTCATCTAATCCTCACAGCTCTCATAGTCATTCCCACGCAGGCCGAAAGAACCCCACTTCCTTTTATGACACGACGCTCAGGAGCCGACGTCATGACGGCAATCACATCCCGACCTGTCAATCTGGTTCGGAACAACGAATCAGGGCTCGGCAAAGGCGGAGCCGTGATTTAGAGAACCAGGGTATAAAAGAGGGATGTGGGTAATGGTTCATTGCCCTGTCGTGGTTCTAGCTTGTCTGGTCCCTCAGTGCTCTTATGTTTATTGTTCTACCTGGTTTTGACTCGGCTTGTACTATCGTTCCTGTTTACCTCTCGTGTCCTTTGACCTCGGCTTGTCTCTCGCTTACCTGTCCTCTCGTTCCCTCGACCCCGGCTTGTCTCTGACTATTTTCTGCTTTCTCCTTACGTTAATCCGGCCATTCTAAGGTCCGGTATACGTACATCTCTCCTGTTCGTACTCTGCGTGTTGGATCCCTGTCCCGATCCTGACAACACTATAGCTTCTAAGGCGGCAACCAATTATTTTCATAATCAATCTGCCAATTATCTTTTTCATTAATTGGATAAAACCGTCAAGGACCAATAACAGGACAAAGCCTTACTCAGTTATCTACTCAGCACACAAATCGGCTAATAATTGTGCAAACAGATATCTGTAAACATCAATTCAAATAACTCCCATCAATCCAGAGCTATGTGTAAAACAAATAAGCTTGGCTCAGTCATTTGTGTGGACTAGATTATACAGCTTAATTAGTATCCTAAAGATTTGTAATGTAATTTTTTATTATGACATCCCACCACATTTGTGAGCCATACATTACTATGTTACAAAGAAAATATATATTTTTTCATTCAACCTGAGAATTATCTTCTATTAAAGCAAGCATGACAAACTCGCGGCCCACAATGAATATATTTGCAGCCCAGCGAGCCGCAAGTTTGCCATGATTACTGAAGCAGAGTAGGCACCTGCTCTAATTACATTGCAGGTACCTACTTTGCTCAAATTTTCCCAGTACAGGCCAGAGGAGAAGTCCCTGGCGGCAGCGAGGGAGCTCAGTCTTTCTACTCCCTCGCGTGCAGTCTGTAGTGATGCCGGAATATGACATCATTCCGGCACCATAAACTGCGCGCGTGAGGAAGGGAGCAGGAAGACTGAGCTCCTGAAAGAAGAGGCCCCACACCAGCTCCCATAGGTAGGGAGCATTAAATCAAATGAGGTTAGTGTGTGCAAGAATGTGGAAATGTGTCAGTCCGTCCAAGCTCATTGAGCCAGGCCCTCAACCCCTCTGTTCCTGCGTCCATTTGTCTGGTTACAATTATGTGTCTGTTAGTCCTCCCAAGCGTTGTGGAATCTGCTGACGCTATATAAATAATAAAATAATAGCACCTGCCTTGCGCACTGTGAAAGGCAGACAGACACCTACTGCTAATACCCAAGCAGCACAGAAGGGCTGGCCTGCTAGCGACTTTTGTAAAGCATTAAAAACATTAACACTGAAATAATGGTGCCAGGAAACTCCAGACACCTTAACCATTCCAGTGAGATGAAGCAGTTACATTGTGGCTTTAAGTTATAAAAATGCATTAGAGTTTTAGCAATTAGAGTATGCTGAACAGAGTCATATGTACAATGGAATGTGTTCCTCTCAAAACATGGTCTAGGATAGATAGATATAGATAAAAAATAGATAGATATAGAAATTGGAACCGGTTTGGCCAGAGAAGGGCAAGTGCATCAAATTTCAAGAACAACATTGAGCATGTTTCTTGGAATTGAGGACAAACTGCAGCTTGATGACATACAATGATAATAACAATGGCTACATAAATTAATGTCATCTTCTGCCAACCTAAAAAGTTTACTAAACTTGGCTATAAAGGCGAAGATGTGACTAAAGCAGAGTAGCTATTTCAGCCTACATGCTGACATTAGGATTTAAATACCTAAAGCAGCTTTATTAGTTTTAGAAACATAGAATGTGACGGCAGATAAGAACCATTCGGCCCATCTAGTCTGCCCAGTTTTCTAAATACTTTCATTAGTCCCTGGCCTTATCTTATAGTTAGGATAGCCTTATGCCTATCCCACGCATGCTTAAACTCCTTTACTGTGTTAACCTCTACCACTTCAGCTGGAAGGCTATTCCATGCATCCACTACCCTCTCAATAAAGTAATACTTCCTGATATTATTTTTAAACCTTTGTCCCTCTAATTTAAGACTGTCCTCTTGTTGTGGTAGTTTTTCTTCTTTTAAATATAGTCTCCTCCTTTACTGTGTTGATTCCCTTTATGTATTTAAATGTTTCTATCATATCCCCCCTGTCTCGTCTTTCCTCCAAGCTATACATGTTAAGATCCTTTAACCTTTCCTGGTAAGTTTTATCCTGCAATCCATGAACCAGTTTAGTAGCCCTTCTTTGAACTCTCTCTAATGTATCAATATCCTTCTGAAGATATGGTATCCAGTACTGTGTACAGTACTCCAAGCGAGGTCTCACCAGTGTTCTGTACAATGGCATGAGCACTTCCCTCTTTCTACTGCTAATACCTCTCCCTATACAACCAAGCATTCTGCTAGCATTTCCTGCTGCTCTGTTACATTATCTGCCTACCTTTAAGTCATCAGAAATAATTGCCCCCTAAATCCCTTTCCTCAGATGTTGAGGTTAGGACTCTATCAAAGATTCTATACTCTGCCCTTGGGTTTTTACGTCCAAGATGCATTATCATGCACTTATCAACATTAAATGTCAGTTGCCACAACTCTGACCATTTTTCTAGTTTACCTAAATCACTTGCCATTTGGCTTATCCCTCCTGGAACATCAACCCTGTTACATATCTTAGTATCATCCGCAAAAAGACACACCTTACCATCAAGACCTTCTGCAATATCACTAATAAAAATATTAGAGAGAATGGGTCCAAGTACAGATCCCTGAGGTACCTCACTGGTGACAAGCCCATGCTTTGAATATACTCCATTGACTACAACCCTCTGTTGCCTGTCACTCAGCCACTGCCTTACCCATTCAACAATATTGGAATCCGAACTCAAAGATTGCAGTTTAATGATAAGCCTTTTATGTGCAACAGTGTCAAAAGCCTTACTGAAATCTAGGTAAGCAATGTCTACTGCACCACCCTGATCTATAATTTTAGTTACCCAATCAAAAAGATTAGTTTGGCATGATCTCCCTGAAGTAAACCCATGTTGTCTCTGATCTTGAAATCCATGTAATTTTAGATGTTCGACAATCCTATCCTTTAACATGGTTTCCATCACTTTCCCCACTACTGAAGTAAGGCTTACTGGCCTATAGTTGCCCGACTCCTCCCTATTACCTTTCTTGTGAATGGGCACAACATTCGCCAACTTCCAATCTTCTGGGACTACTCCTGTTATCAATGATTGGTTAAATAAATATGTTAATGGTTTTGCTAGTACACCACTAAGCTCTTTTAATAGCTTTGGGTGTATTCCACCAGGTCCCATTGACTTATTTGTCTTTACTTTTGACAGTTGAAATAGAATCTCTTCCTCTGTAAACTCACGTGTAATAAAAGACACATTTATCCTTTTTCTTAACGGAGGTACCTTTCCTTCATTTTCAGCTGTAAATACCGAACAAAAATATTCATTGAGGCAGTCAGCTAGACCTTTATCCTCTTCTACATACCTACATACATTCCTTCTTTTGTTTTTAATCTAACTACCGTATTTTTCGCTCCATAAGACGCACTTTTTTCCCCCTCAAAAGTGAGGGAAAATGTCTGTGCGTCTTATGGAGCGAATATGAAGTTTTACTTACCTGTCTTGTAGCGTTTCTCGGCAGCACAGGGCGCACCGCGGTACTGGAACTTGAATTTCATGTTCCGGTTTCCGGCGGGACTGAAAGGAAGTGCGCACTCAGCTCAGTGTGCGCACTTCCTTTCAGTCCCGCCGGAAACCGGAACATGAAATTCAAGTTCCAGTACCGCGGTGCGCCCTGTGCTGCCGAGAAACGCTACAAGACAGGTAAGTAATTATGGGACAAGGGGAGGGGAGGGGGATGAAGACTATGGGGAGGGGAGGGGTGGGGGGTTATGAAGACTATGGGGAGGGGAGGGGGGATGAAGACTATGGGGAGGGGAGGGGGGATGAAGACTATGGGGAGGGGAGGGGGGATGAAGACTATGGGGAGGGGAGGAGAGGGGGGATGAAGACTATGGGGAGGGGAGGGGAGGGGGGGATGAAGACTATGGGGAGGGGAGGGGAGGGGGGGATGAAGACTATGGGGAGGGGGGAGGAAGACTATGGGGAGGGAAGGGGAGGGGAGGGGAGGGGGTGGGAGAAGACTATGGGGAGGGGGTGGGAGAAGACTATGGGGAGGGGGTGGGAGAAGACTATGGGGAGGGGGTGGGAGAAGACTATGGGGAGGGGGTGGGAGAAGACTATGGGGAGGGGGTGGGAGAAGACTATGGGGAGGGGGTGGGAGAAGACTATGGGGAGGGGGTGGGAGAAGACTATGGGGAGGGGGTGGGAGAAGACTATGGGGAGGGGGTGGGAGAAGACTATGGGGAGGGGGTGGGAGAAGACTATGGGGAGGGGGTGGGAGAAGACTATGGGGAGGGGGTGGGAGAAGACTATGGGGAGGGGGTGGGAGAAGACTATGGGGAGGGGGTGGGAGAAGACTATGGGGAGGGGGTGGGAGAAGACTATGGGGAGGGGGTGGGAGAAGACTATGGGGAGGGGGTGGGAGAAGACTATGGGGAGGGGGTGGGAGAAGACTATGGGGAGGGGGTGGGAGAAGACTATGGGGAGGGGGTGGGAGAAGACTATGGGGAGGGGGTGGGAGAAGACTATGGGGAGGGGGTGGGAGAAGACTATGGGGAGGGGGTGGGAGAAGACTATGGGGAGGGGGGACACTATGGGACAGGGGAGAAAAAAAATATTCTGAACAAACTGTCCCATAGTAAGAAACACTATGGGACAGTTTGTTCAGAATATATTGTTTTCTGGGTTTCTTCCTCTAAAAACTAGGTGCGTCTTATGGTGAGGTGCGTCTTATGGAGCGAAAAATACGGTAATCCTTGTTTTACTTTTCTTTTCTCATTTATGTATCTAAAAAAAGTTTTGTCCCCCTTTTTTACTGACTGTGCTATTTTCTCTTCTGTGTGATTTGGAAGCTCTTATAACTTGCTTAGCCTCTTTCTGCCTAATCTTATAGGTCATTCGGTCTTCCTCACTCTGGGTTTTTTTATAATTACTAAATGCTAACTTTTTGTTATTAAAACTATTTTGGCCACATCTGCGGAGTACCGCAGTGGTTTCTTGAATTTTTTGCTTTTATTGACAAGCCTAATGCAAGTCTGTTGCTTTCAGTAGTGCAGCTTTTAAATAATCCCATTTCTTTTGGACTCCATTTAAGTTGCTCCAGTCTGATAATGACTCCTTTACACATATTCTAATTTTAGAAAAGTCTGTTTTTCTAAAGTCTAAAACTTTTGATTTTGTGTGGTGTGACTCAGTCACTGTTCTTATATTAAACCACACTGACTGATGATCACTGCATCCTAAACTTTCACCTACAGTAATATCTGATACCAAATCTCCATTTGTTAACACTAAATCTAGTATGGTCTCTTTACGAGTTGGCTCCTCAACGACTTGTTTTAGAGACAATCCCAGTAAGGAGTTTAAAATATGTGTGTTCCTGGCACAAGTAGCTTTGTTTTCCAATTCACATCAGGAATATTAAAGTCACCCATGATGATAGCTAAAATGACAATGAAGGGGGAAGTTATTTCTTCAACTAGTAGATTATCTAACTCTCCAATTTGTCCTGGGGGCCTATAAATCACACCTACACGAATGACTGTGTGATTACCAAATTCTAACGTAACCCAAACAGACTATGTTCGTCTCACTAACCTTTATTAGGCTAGATTTTATGCTATCCTTCACATACAGGGCCACTATAGTCCACAAAACAACTTTAGCTTAATGAAGCAGGTTGTGTGTACAGATCACGCCCCTGCAGTCTTACTGCTCAGTTCTCTGCCATTTAGGAGTTATAGGGACACTGTAAGCACCCAGACCACTTCAGCTCATTGAAGTGGTCTGGGTGCACTGTCCCTATTGTACTTACTGCTGCAATGTTAAACATTGCAGTTCCAGAATAACTACAATGTTTACATTGCATCACTAAGTCAGTCTCCAGTGGCGGTCTACCAGAAAGCCACTAGAAGGCTTCCTGGTGTGAAAGGACCTCGGGTTCGGTATCTGACGCTGGATGTCCTCACGCCAGATTTTTCCCCCCCATAGGAAAGCATCGATTCATTGGGAGGTCTAATGTGCGCCCGGCACTTGCCATGCATGTGTATTAGAGCCCATTCGTCGCGGGACAACAGAGGAGGAGGAGCTTCAACCCAGCGCCAAGGACATCGGCACTGGGATCAGGCAAGTAAATAAAGGGTTTTTAACAGTTTATTCATTCGGGAGGGGGGCGCCATAGTGCCAGGAATACAGCTTTGTATTCCTGGTACTATAGTATACCTTTATATCACTTTGTTCATGCAGCCTTAGTCACACCTTCCTGCATGTGGTTTACCATAGCCTTCCTAAAAACACTTCCTCTAATGTTTAATTCTTCCTTTCTACTTCCTTCTGGCAGACAGCGTAAGCAAGGATCCAAAGAAGTATGGTCACAAGAAGATGGAGGCACCTAGGAGGGGCAGATTAAATGGACACTAGACCAAAAGGTAGATCCACAAAGGTTTTAAAAGTACAGCTTCCATGATGCTGTGTGATTCTAAAGGCAAGTAAAGCATCATGAAAGTTGTGTTCTAAGGGTCTAGCGCAGGGGTGCCCAAAAGGTAGATCCCCAGATATAGTAGAACAATTAAATGTTTGAGTTTTCATTGGGATATATCTACCAAATTTGTGATTTTTTTTTTTTTTGTAGTGAAGTATCCAAATATGTATACCGAATACTATAGTATTTCAGTCCACAGTCTTTTCAGGTTCCCACCTCCAGTCGCTGAAAAATAATATAAAAGATTTACCTACCCTTTTCCTGGCCTTGCTTCCCTCTCCTCCTTAAGTGACATTACAGAGCCTCCTCTGCCGATGGTCCAATCCAATTCTGCTTATAGAGGAGCACTGGTAACGTAATGCGCATTCAAGCTTTCGCCATAGGAAAGCATTCAATCATTGATATCCTATGGGGATTTTTCAGTAATAGAGTTCAATGCAGATGCGCTCACATCAGAGCTGCTTGCATGGAGTATAGAGGAGGTGAGACATCTTCATGCAAAGATTGAGGATGTCGAACGTCAAATTGCAGAGTTTTACTTTGTTATGAACCAGAAACACTCCAAATATAACAACTTAAGTGACACTATTATTTCCGTATTGCTGTACAATAGGTGGACTAACAGACACGTAATTGTAACCAGACAAATGGACGCACAGGAACAGAGGGGTTGAGGGCCCTGCTCAATGAGCTTACATGCTAGAGGGAGTGGGGTATAGTGACATAAAGGGTATGAAAACCCGCTAACAGTTTAAATGATATGCTTTCCTGAAGAAGTGGGTTTTCAAAGATTTTTTTTGAATGAGTGGAGACTGGGTGAAAATCTAACAAGTTCCACAGAAAAGGTACAGCCCTGAAGAAGTCTTGGAGGTGAGCATCAGATGTGGGAGTACGAACAGAGGATAGGCCTAGATCTTCGGCAGAGCACAAGGGCCTCGACGGGACATATTTGTGTATTAGGGAGGATAGGTAGCTTGGAGCAGCATTATGTAGGGACTTGTAAGCAAGCACCAGAAGCTTAAATTGAGCCCTATATCTAACTGGAAGCCGATGTAGCGACTGACAGAGGGAGGAGGCGTCATAGGTGCAGGCGGACAGGAAAATGAGCCTCGCTGCCGCATTCATTATAGATTGCAGCAGTCCAATCTGGGAACACGCAAGACCACTGAGAAGGGGATTGCAGTAGTCAAGGCCAGATAGAACAACGGCATGCACCAGCACCGTAGCTGCGTCTGGTGTTAAATAGGGGCGGATTTAGAGTAATGTTTTTGAGATGGAAATGGCAGGATTTGGCGATCGACTGCACATGAGGGGTGAAGGAGAGGTCGGAGTCAGAGAGAACACCTAGGTAGCGAGCCTGCGAGGTAGAGGTGATGGTGGTGCCGTTGACTTGGAGGGAGGGAGACACGGGAGTAGCAACACTTTAAACACTGAAAGATCGCTGGGAGAGGTAGGAGGAGCACAAGGAGAGAGCAGTATCCCATAGACAGATTACGGAGAATGAGAAGAAGCGGTTGATGATCAACAGTGACAAAGGCAGCAGAAAGATCAAAGAGAATTAGAATAGAGTAATGTCCTCGAGATTTAGCAGTGATTAAATCGGTGGATACTTTCAGCTGTTTCAACAGTGACGAGGGCAGAATCCAGACTGAAGCGGGGCAAGCAGAGAGTTGGATTCTAGGAAGTCTGCCAATCTCGCATTCACAAATCTCAATGATCTTGGAGGCAAATGGCAGTAGCGATATAGGGCGGTAGTTGGGGTAAAGGTTGGGCTTTTTCAGAATCGGCGGTACGTTTGCACACTTGAAGGGCAAAGAAAATGTGCCGGAGGAAAGAGAGATTGAAAATTTTAGTGAGAGGAAAATCAAGAGAGGAAGACAGAGTGCGGATGAGATGAGGGAATAGGATCGAGGAAACAGGTGGAGGGGCGGGAGGACCAGAGCAGAGCAAAAACCTATTTGGTTGTAGTAGGTGCAAATAAGTACAGAACAGCAGAGGGAGTGAGGTTGGGTGATGCATTGGAAGGGAGAGAGGTTAGAGATCTCTTTCCTGATTGTAGAAATTTGCTCATTGAAGTGAGTTGCAAAGTTCGAGGCGGACAAACTGTTGGTAGGAGGAGTCGGAGTAACATGGTGAAGGAGAGCTTTAAAAGTGTAAAAAAATAGTCATTTGAGCTGTAGGGACAGTGTGCTTATGAGGGTATTGAAGAAATTTACTTTTGCAGAGGGAAGAGCCAGAGTGTAGAAGCACAGCATAAATTTATATTACTTTTTAACTTTGTTTTAATATAGGAGGCTGATCTAGATTATAACTGTACATACATGGCTACTAATATATTGTGTATTATTTCCCATGTTGCTCTCTGCTTTGTATTTTTTTTTTTTTACACTAATCATTCCCCTGCAGTCTCACTGGCCAAGTCTGTCATTTAGGATTTAACTCCCTTTTTTTTCAAATGGACATTTTATTCCACCATTGCAGTAATGTTTATTAGAAACTATAGTGAAAAAAAAAAAAAAAAAGCAGAGAGCAACATGGGAAATAATACAATATATTAGTAGCCATGTATGTACAGTTATAATTAGATCAGCCTCATATTAAAACAAAAGTTTTAAACTAATATGACAAAACATTCAGAGAAAATATTGTATATGGATTGTTCCTATATTTAAGAAATGTTTCTGAAATATGATTTTGCCCTCACTTTCAAGATATCCAATTACACATAGGTGCAGTGAAACCACACCATCAGGCATGGATTTTTGTCTCTTCTATAGAGCTACCTGCTTGCTTACGGTCTATTGAATAATGAAACTACACACCTAGTATTAAACAGGAATCTTAATGACCAGAAACTATATCTGGTGAGATTTGAGAAGCCAGTAGTCCATCAAAAATGAATTGTCCACCTTAGCAAAATATAAACATAATTAACTCAATATTAGACACTTTTGTAATACTGGGCAAACACTAATGAAGATAACTATTCTTGAATCTATTACATAATTGTGTAGAAGCAGAGTCATGCATTAAAAAGATGTGTAATCAGAGGACATTCCAGGACACCAATGGCTAACTTTTGATACAGCAAATGTGGAATAATTTCTCAACATGCTCAGCCAGCAAACATGTCAGCTTCAGCTTATCTAATGAATAGGGAAAAAATATCTTTAAAAACAATAGAAATCTGTCTCTGCAAATTGTTTCTACACAAAAGGAAGTAGACTTAAAGGACCACTATAGGCACCCAGACCACTTCAGCTCAATGAAGTGGTCTGAGTGCCAGGCCCATCTAGGGTTAACCCTGCAGCTGTAAAACATAGCAGTTTCAGAGAAACTGCTATGTTTATATTAGGGTTAATCCAGTGGCGGTCTCATTGACAGCTGCTAGAGGCGCTTCTCACTGTGATTTTCACAGTGAGAAGACGCCAGCGTCCATAGGAAAGCATTGAGAAATGCTTTCCTATGGACTGAATGAATGCGCGCGCGGCTCTTGACAAGCATTCAGCGGATGACATCGGAAGAGGGAGGAGAGTCCCCAGCGCTGGAGAAAGGTAAGCGTTTAACCCCTTCTTCCCGGTGGGCTTTTATATAATTTCAGACACAGATAAGCCCCTGACACTCCCACACAAACTAGTTCCAAGTTACAAACTCTTACTCTGTGCCCTGAGAGATAATGGAATCAGGAACTGAACTAACTCAATTATCTCCAGGCACAGAAAATCTTACAATATTACAAAACTACAAAAATACCTTTAAAAACACATAAAAACACCACAAAGTGACATCCCCTGATAGCCCCGATCTGGGTGACCAACATATCCAAAAAGTCACCCAGTTCAGTTTAAGATTTTCATGAAAGTCATAACTTTGACCAACCATGCACATGGTCCTATGCCCAAAACAGTTCCATGAAATCAATTCGGTAGTCTTTTACAGGTTTCCTGCAGGGCCCATAGTCTGTGGGCAAGAGGCTGGCAAGCAGGCTCATCCAGGAGCTCGTGTCAAACTCACGTGGGAAGGGGAGTTTGTCACAGTGCATACCTGCCTTACATATTACGTAAACTGATCAATGAGGAACCCTTAAATAATTTTCAAACTCAGAGAAACTGCTATGTTTTAAAGAATTTTCTAATTCGTGCCATACCAGAGAAATAATCAGCCTGTTACTGTGTTACCAGATCTAAATAAAGACAAACATTGTTCTGGATTCAGCTTTCTTAAATGCACATTGCAGCAAAATTCCAGCAAGACATAAGAAGAGAGGGTGGATCGGTCTGTGCCTACCACCTACACAACACAGCCGCCCCCACATCCCATTCCATGGATACTAAGCCAGACAGCAGGACCGTGGGGGAGGGGAGCAGGGACATTTCTTCAAAGCTGTATGCAATGTGAAAATGGGGGGAGGCAACGCAGAACAATATGCGATGACAATGCAGGCTATATCTACAAACATCAGTTTTGCTTAGTGATAGTTCCAATGAGACAGATCGTGATATGCTCTGCAGACTAATTACCACAACAAGCTCTACTAATCCTCAATATATACTGAAGGATTCCAACAAATTAAACCCGTGTGTGTAGTAGAGACTTACTTGACCTAAAAATCCCTCAGACAGACAAATGCAAAGCTTTTGGCTAGATGCCATTGGTCACATGGATGAAGCCTAAGTTTTGCAATGTCTTTTTACTTTAATAACTGCCTGTGAAATGAATAGATCCTAAAGTACACAGAGCTGCTCTGACATGGCTAAAATTCTTCCCCCCTCCTAACGAAAAAGGACGTGCTAATGGCAATTGTTCCTGAGAGATTGCTATTCTCGCCATTCCCAGGATTAGTTCTGGAGGGTTGCATTTTTAACCCAAAAGGCAGATTAGTATCGAGACATAAAACCAATGGAAGAGACAGGAGCGTACATGGTGTTTACGTTGTATAGCCTACAGACACAGACAGTCTACACTACTTGTTTCCATTGCCCGAGGCTGGAATATTGTTTAAAATAATTCCAGGTGGATACACTAAGAGTGCCAACATATTCTGTAAAGCAAAAAAGCCTTTGTGAACACATTACAACTTTGGTATCTTGTGAATAAATTTTTCTATTGACATAATTCATTCAAAACATTCAGTTATCTGTATATACAAATAAAATACATAGC
This sequence comes from Pelobates fuscus, assembly GCF_036172605.1. NCBI lineage: Eukaryota > Metazoa > Chordata > Amphibia > Anura > Pelobatidae > Pelobates > Pelobates fuscus. Next base: position 220,844,399 of record NC_086321.1, on the reverse strand, counting down.
TATCCCATATTGTAAAATTACGGCCTTACAATTGGTTAACCCAGGTTAGAATCCTGGTCAGACCACCTCACCAGTAAGTGTTCTTGGGCAATATATCTAAGGATATGTATCCACCTACCTCAAATCCTCTCAGACTGTAAGCAAGGCCTTCTTCACCTCTAAATATAACATTTCAAATTGAAATGCGCTACAGAATATGTTGGCACTATATAAAGAATGCTGCCACTAATAATAGTAATTTAAATGAATCATAATTAAAAACAAATTCTATATGTTCCACACCTTAGTTGGTACTGTAATGTATAACAATATAGGAGTACCATTTTAGCATACTCATTTCATTACTCACAGACTAGCTCATCGAGACGTCTGGCCAAGGTACAGATTAGGAAATACTTAAAACATAAGATTTATTTCCTAGTTAAGGTCACAGGAATCTTCAAAAACTAAATCGTGTTTATGTTTTGGGAGCCTTACTTTCTAATTAGCCAAGATGGCATGGCGGACAGGATATTACAGAGTATGTGAGGTGAACGTCTGTACTCTGCTAACCATTCATTAGCACTGCTAAAGAAATTTTTTTAGCAGATTAATAAATCAGCCTCTGACATTTTATGCAGCCCACACCCCACATTTATAAACTTGTACTGGAGATAGCTCAATGTGTGCTTACGCTTCCCAAATTAACCAAGTATACAGTATCAGCACACAGATATTCACAATTACAGCTAGGTGGAAAACACTCTGTACTGTTATGTTGCGGCCACTGGCTGATTACTAATACATTTTGAAAAGTGTACATCTCTATACAAAGAGCAAAACTGACTAGGACTCTCCTTTACCTTCTGAACCAGAGTTAAGCACTGCATTGTGGGTGATACGTATATAAAATGACAATGTAATAAAGGTAAATACATCAGCAAATGATTTCTAGTTGGAAGATGAAAGCACGGTTTTATAACGGCAGCATACTGAAGCAACATCTTCCTAGTCTAGTGGCGTAAACCATCCACCCTTAGAGACAGATTATATATATATATATATATATATATATATATATATATATATATATATATATATAGTATCCTACTCCATTATGGAATGTCCTAATCCTTTAAAATCCGCAGGGCTGCACGAAGCCTCAGTGATACTCTATACAAGACATTCTAATGTGGAATTATGGTCTGGACCTCAAATTATATTTCAGTAAAAATTCCACAGGCGGTTATGGGGTTAAACCAGCAGTGCTCCGCCATTAGCTCTCCAGCAATAGTGGACTGCGGCTCCTATGATGCTCAGGCAGCCTGTTACCGGCTGGTTCATAGAAAGCATAGCGGGGGGCCAGCAGCTCCCAGTTCAGCGCAGATTGATTTCAGCATCCCGGGAGATACAGCGCTGGGCACTGCCTGTCTGCTCTGAGGACCCGGCTGGGGTCACTGTACCCAGCATTACACGTCTACACCTCCCACCCCAGTGCCCAGTACTGACCTGCACCGCGCACACCGCTCACTGCAGCAGCTGAGATGCGGGGAGGGGGAGCTGTGAGCCTGTGTGAGGGTGGGACCAACGTGACGTCACTCCACGCAGCCAATAACGTTACCGATTCTCAAGCCGCTCACCACACGTCATAACCCAGACACGGTCTCCCGAATGTTTACGTCACTCTCCAAAATAAGTCACACGCTGAATGGTGACGTCACTGTGTCGGGAGCCAGGTCCATCCAGTACACGGGGAGAGGAGGAGAAGCCGAGGGGACCCGGGAACAGGAAGCGCTGCAGGCGGACACCGCGGAGATGGCACTAAGACTGGCAGCTGAGAGGAGGAGGAAGAGGCGGCCCCCGGGCGCAGGCAGAACTTTTGGTGATGGGCGTGGCACTAGCGTCGCCGACAACCAATCGGAGGGTCAGGGTGTGGGTGACGTCACCTATTGTAGCAGCCTATTAGGCATGGCGGTGGGCAGGACAGCCGTGAGTAGAGGGAGGGCCGCGTGTGACGGACAGCAGAACGGACCAATGGAAAGTCTGGATGGGAACGTTGCTTAGCAACAGTAGAGGAAGAAGGGGTGTGCTTCTTCTCACGGGCACCGGCGAGGGCCAAACGCAACAACATGAGTTCACAGAGAGGAAACGTGCAGCGATCGCGGCCTCAGAAGCACCGGAATGCTAGCGTGTTTAGGAACGACAAGTATGAGAGCAACCACCTCACCAAGGTGAGCACCGCGTGACCATCACCGGAACTGGCCATCCGCTCACTGGGTGTCCCCCTGCCAGGCTCCGCTCACTGGGTGTCCCCCTGCCAGGCTCCGGTCACTCCGCTCACTGGGTATCGCCCTGCCAGGCTCCGCTCACTGGGTATCGCCCTGCCAGGCTCCGCTCACTGGGTATCGCCCTGCCAGGCTCCGGTCACTCCGCTCACTGGGTGTCCCCCTGCCAGGCTCCGGTCACTCCGCTCACTGGGTGTCCCCCTGCCAGGCTCCGGTCACTCCGCTCACTGGGTGTCCCCCCGCTCACTGGGTATCGCCCTGCCAGGCTCCGCTCACTGGGTATCGCCCTGCCAGGCTCCGCTCACTGGGTATTACTCTACTATGGTCTTAATATGTGGACAGAGCAATATGTGGATTGACCCCTATCCTGCAGGGAGCTTTCCTCCCAGTTGCTTTCATGGTTATTCCCTGAGTTTTACATTTTAAGCCAAAATTGCCAAACTAGAAATGTAGCTCTTTATTTTTTCTCTAATTCAGCTAATTTGGCCTAAAATATTAACTTAATTTTGAATGTTTTCTCCCCCTAAACCTTCGCTAGTAGTATGTTCAATGTGGCCTTTCTGTACTGTCATGTTACAAGAGGCCAGTAAACCTCATTAATGGAAGTCTAGTTTCATGATGCTGCATTTATTGGGATATTACAATTATTTTCAATTCCTGGAGCTACTACTGGGACATCTGTAAATCTGCTAAGGCATTTATGGCGGAAAACCCGTTTGTCAGCTTGGTGAAGTGCTTTAGGGGAAAACTGCATGTACCCTCTGACTTATTTTATTAAAAGTAGTTTTAGCAGTTTGATGAACCCCTTTAGTAACATCTCCCAGCTTCCATGTACAGAGTTGTCGGTCTTACTCGTTGAACTGTGGTTCAAAGTAAAGAATTGAGTGCTTTATAGAGAAACTTTGTTTGCGAATCACAGCATTGGTTGCTCATGCAAGGTATGTCCCAGTGCCAATCTGTGAAAACCATCTTATTGGACACAAGTCATCAGTAATGATGATGTCACAGGAGCGCTCTCCTGGCACTGGACTATAGGTAAGTTTCAATGCAGAAATTGAGTGGGACGATAGGAAATCAGAAGATTGTAAGCTTGTTTGACTGGTTCCTCATCAACCATTGTTCCTGTAACACTTCGTAATTTTCTAGTTTATTGTTAAATTTACTCCTTTTATAATATTGTAAAACACTGCGTAATAAGTTGGTGCTATGTATATGCCAATAATAATTATAAACAAAAGAAACCCTCCAATAAAAGAAAACTAAATATTTTGTGTGTATGTGTATATATTTACACACAAAGTGTTTATTTAACATTACACACCATGAGAAATTTATACAAGATAATAAGAAATTGTAGAACATCTTTTGCACGTGACACTTTTTTCCCATACTTTAGTAGTTCACACCTTTCTGCCTATGAATGGAACAAGTATTGCAAGGTGAGAATTAAGCTGTTAAATCTAACCGTTTGCAAAATGTGGTCTCCTGAAACTATAAATATATTAGTATCCAAATACAAAACAATATACTTATATAAATTAGAAGAGGACCAAAAATGGAGTACAGAAATACCACACATGTATACCCTTTTCAGGTTTATAGGGAACTTTTGTAGGGTTTAAGACATTTTGCTTTGCTTGCTTCCCAGAGATGCAACTTGATAAAGTTAGAACCCTCTGTTTCATTATACCAAACCGTGCCAAATGTGACTTTCTCACTTTAACAATTAACTGTTTAGTAGATTGGCCTCCAGACTGTTGAATCTCTTTGAGAGACAGTCTTAGTACTGTTACATTTGCTGACAGCTGAGCAAATTATTTCTATACTTGGCTACCAGGTTGATCAGACCGCTAGGGAGCCAATCAATTGCTTTTGTTGGAATAGTCCACTGACTGCAAGGTGTTGGCTATCAGTCACTGCAAAGTGCCACTATGTTTGACTGTTACTGCAGTCCTCTGAGATGTGGCAGGTTTTTAGGCTTCCCTGGTTAACCATATGAGCGAGGCTTCCACGAACAGCAAATACACTCTTCATTTTAGTTTCTACCTTTCTTCATAGAGATCCTGGCTGGCTTAGAGTGATGGGCATCGTTGGCGACAGCAGTCCCTCTGATCACGTGTCTTGGGTGATGTCCACATTGCTATTTCTATTATACACCACTAACGGGCATAGAGTAATCTCAATTTGTAACGATATGCAGCAACCATCATGAAGAAATCAGTTACTTTCAGTTCCATGACTATTTCAGATGTCTGCAGTTTGTATGTGCAGTGTTTTACTTTGAAATACTGCATATAAAAAGATTAACCCCTTTACTGCCAGTGCTGTAACATCTCCTCTGGAGTTCCAGGTTGGCTAATGCCAAGTCTCTCAAACAATAAATGTTGCCCGCTGTGGCTTCCAGCTCTTCAGAAACCTGAAGCACATCAATGGACCACCAGAGAACATTGTAGCCTGTTGAGGACCCAGCAAACCGTTGCTGTCTAACCTGGCCAAGGTACTCCTGGCATAACCCCTACAGCGGCTGTAGTGGTCATAACGCCTGGAGTCCCTTTTTTTTTTTTACATATATTCTCTGGTCCAAAAGTTCACAGTTGATGCACAAACAATCTCTAGAATCCAATTCATCCTCCAATGTAAGTGTATGTTATCAATCAATACATAACTCCTGCTTCAGGTTTATGCCACTGTGGGAAGGGCCATTTGAACATTCTTTCATTTTTATTCAGGTCCATACATTTACCTCAACAATGGGCTAATATTTTAGTAATGCCAACTTTATTGTGCATTTTCCTGTACTATATATTTAAATTTTTTTTAAAGAATGTTATAATTTTCATTTATTTATTTTAATAAGTTCTGTTTGTCTGTGTACAGTTTGAAGAGGCAGTTTACTGTTTTTAGGAAAAGGAGGGGGAAACAAAAACTAGTTAGCTAGCTATCCATACATAAACACACACACCGTGTGGAAATATGTAAAAGCATTTCATTTCAAAATATGCAAATAGTTAGTTATCTCAGGAATGTCATAAATTCTTGCATTATCTGCAGTGTGCTGAACTTTGGAATATCATTTCCAAATGCTGTCATCCTTCGCATAATGTGGTGTGTTGTGTAATTCCAATTTGTACAAGTCACGTAAATTTAACATGTGTCATAGCTTTGTAATGTCCTCATCCACTTTCTTTTGTCCTAGATATTCTTTTATGGCCACACTGATTTGTTAAAATTATAATGCAATTACCAGATTTTACTATTAACATGACGTAAAGTCATGATTTTATTACTGACACGGAGGCGAGTATTATGCATTCTCTTTCTTTATTATACTCCCAGCAGCAAGAGAAGGGAAGTATGAGAGAATCATAGAAAAAATAAACCATAACAATAGCCTGGTAACAGTAGCACCAATCAGCATACAGTATAATCCATATAGGTGTAGTGCTCCTTGACTCCTCCTCTTTCTGCGTAGATCCTGAAGACCATTAGTGCAAAATTCAAGGTATTCCAACCATAAATACGAATCCACAAACCAAAACCATAACTGGAACTGCAATATAGAACCGTTTCAACCGCCAACTCTCCAGTTGTATTCAAGCTAAAAGAAAGGAGAAATATGGTAATATCGAAATCTCGTGACTGCTATTCCGCAATTAACAACTCGTCAACCATGTTAATCAATCGATGTAACTAGTGATAGAGGACAACATGACCCCCCCATCGGCGAGGTTAAAGCTCTGGTAATGGATTGTGCCATGGTAGCGTCCAGGAGGGTTTGAAATTCCTCCGATGCCATGAGGCTGGTGTTACCTTTACCTCCCTTGTTAGAAGGGGAAACGCCTGGTGTGGGGCACATAGACCTTGAAGGTCTGTCACTCTGATCCTGCATTTAGCAGATACAATCTTCACAGGGAATATATATACCCAAGTTCAACTAGTGAAAATTATTGGGCACAGTAAAATAAACTTATACACTTGGCACCTAGCCAATATTAATAACCCATTGTTTTAGACTGTAAAGGAAAAAAACTAGCTTTGAGAGAAAACAGAAAAGGGTGTCAGGATAGATTAATCCTCCACACCACACTTACAGTTTGGCAGTAATAAGTACAAAAACCTACAATGATATCCCAGTCTGGGTCTTAGGAGAGTGCTTGGGCGGGTAGGAGAAGCCGGTATGAGCTGAAGCTTGTACGTGACAGATTCCCGCTGAAATCGCGTTTAAAATGGCCGCCGCGAGTGCAAGTTACACTCCCGGCGACAGAAACCATAAAGATGGCCGCCGCGCCACAAATTGCGCATACGCGGCCGGACCGCAAGGGGAAAATGAAACTCAATGGCCGCGCATGCGCTGCTGCCTGAAAAACCGCGGACAAAAACTGGAGGTGCAAAGCGTAGCACCAGTCACCCAACAGGGAAATACAATCTAGGTGAGGGCAGGGAGGAATCACTCCCCTGATACCAGATAGGAAGCACTCTCCTGACACCAGAAGGGTATACACCACAGAAGACAGTATGACCTGACAATAATATACAATAATTTACAATCTAATGAACATCCAAATAATGTGTAGGAATTAAATACAAATGTATAAGAAATCACAGGAGTAGCAAGATGAGGTACTTAACTTGTCTGAGGGAGCAGCAAGAAAGAGGAGGAGTCAAGGAGCACTACACCTATATGGATTAAACTGTATGCTGATTGGTGCTACTGTTACCAGGCTATTGTTATGGTTTCTTTTTTCTATGATTCTCTCATACTTCCCTTTTCTTGCTGCTGGGAGTATAATAAAGAAAGAGAATGCATAATAAGAGCCTCCGTGTCTTTAATAAAATCAGCAAGCATAATTTAGTTGTGTGCATTTGGATTAGACTTGGTGATTGTTTTGTCTGCATTATTATCTATACTTTTTTTTTTTTTTTTCTCGTCATTTTAGAAACTTAATTCAAAGTTACATGATGGAGTTTGCCAGAGATGCAAAGATGTTTTGGAATGGAGGGTAAAATTCAGCAAGTACAAGCCTCTTTCGCAACCTAAAAAATGGTATGTAACACTCCCTGTTTATGGTCCCAAGTAATCTGAGTGTTTGTTTACTTCCTTTTTTTTTTTAGATTCTCTTGGGGGCTAAGAATGTGGTCTGCAGCGACTTTAATGGTTAGGAGAACAATAAAACCCCTCTGATTTTAGAAACCTCTTCCAGAATCCTTTACATAGATTAAATATATTTTATACTTTATTTTATTATTGGCTTTCTTGAACAAGAGCTAAAGGTCCTAATATAAAGAGCCTACGAGCTATGGGAAAAAGGGGTGAAATTACACAAATAACATTACTTTTTTACCCTAAAGTTAAAAGGGATTGCATATGTATTGACAGAATAGTTTGTAAACAGTAGGTGACTAGGTTAAGGGTAAATAAGAATGTGAAGGGAAATTAGTTAACTGGTTGATATCCCCCCCTGTAAATAATGACATAATATATTAAGTCAACTGTGTGTGTGTTTAAAGAAATTCTCCAAGTAATGGTGAGTACCATAACCACTACAGCATGTTAGGAATGAATATACGTTTATATTCTTACTCGAATTCCCCCGTCTCTGCTAGCAAGTTGGTGAGCCTGTGCATCTTTCTCCCATTTCCAGCTCTCCTCTCTGCTACCATGAGAGCCGGAAGCTCCTGCTTACGATCGTCTTTTGGCTCTTCTGGGTTAAGCCAGGCGGACCCAATGTAAAAAGTCAAACTCTTCTAAAACCATACGCACTACAGTGTGCTAGTGTTCATTTAATCCCCATGCTTAGTCCCTTTGCAATAAATGTTTTCTCACTGCCCCTTCTGTACTCCGTTTAGCATACAGTGCACCAGTAACATAGGATTACTAAATATTAGTGCTTGTATATTGTCATACACACATGCCTAATCATGTTTCATTCAAGTCAGTGGGATTTATTTACCAAATTCAGAATTATAGTAATTTGAAAAATGAAGGCTAACAATTCCAACTCTACTAGAGCCACACCCAAACTCTAAATGTTGCCATTCAGATTTCATTCTGCTAGACTAGTTTAGAGTTTAGGAATAACCCTGTGGCATAATAAACTCACAAGGGTAAACATGTGTGGGTTATCATGGGTTAAATCTTATAGGTGAATTTCTGGAAATTCCCATGAATTGGGAAAACAGCAAAATACATCTTATTTCACTGGTTGAATGTAACTTGGTTTAAAGGACTTTAGAACCAGTTTATCAAAATAGTCGATGATACTTGTAAAAAAGGATAGTTCAGTGTGTCAACTATGACCAAAACTGTCAAAATAAAGTTGACATACTCTACACTGCAGATTTAGTTAATTGAAAGCTCAAGTTTGGGAAACATTTGAAGTACCATATTTGTTATCAAGTTAATTATAGTAGAATACGTGTGAGTGGCATAAACAAAGGGGATTTTATCAAATTTTGAGTCTAGTGCATAAGTGCATTTTTTTTTTTTTGTAATTCTTTATTTTTGCAATGACAGAAATTGCAGTATAGTGGCTTGTGCAAAAGCCATGACATGTTTTATTAATCATTATCTCAGTGATACAGCAAGGAAATGTTATTTTGTTATACAATGGTAATTGGCTTAGTCGCAATCCGTCAGTTTTTACATTTTCATAAAAACAGAAAAGCAGTAAAGAAAAAAATATCTTTAAAAAGTAACATAACAGAGCAGTGTTACTGAAATAATTTTGAATGGTGTGTATTGGAACCCTCATAGTTGACCCCCCCTCCCCCCCCTGCTTTGCTGCTACTCCCGCCACAGGGGACAGAGAGCACGGAGTTGGTGACCCCTAGGGACCCTGGGCAAAAATGATTGAACTCGTAAGGCTATGATTTTAGTGAGAATTGTAAGATCCAGATTGAGCAACGATATAGGGCGATAGGACGCCAAATCTTCCACATCTCTACCCGGCTTCGGTAGTAGCATAGTGCGTGTCTGATTAAGGGAATGTATCAAGAGTCCCTTTAGATAGATTTGGTCAAAAAGGGCCTTAAGGATGGGACTGATTTGGTGTTTTAGAGTTTTGTAATACTCGGCAGTGTATCCATCTGGGCCTGGAGCTTTACCTGATTTAAGGGACGCAATGGTTATATGATTTTCTTTTTCATTAATAGGGGCACTAAGTAGTTCCCTGGAGTCCTCGTCTAAATGAGGTAGGTTCAGATTTTTCAGCAAAGCCATACCCTGATCATGATGATCAGTCGGGGCTATCAATAGTTTTTGGAAGTAGTCGTGAAAAGCTTTAATTGCTGCATAAGAAGTAAGCCGGCCTCCTTCCGGCGAGTTGATTACAGTTATTGGTTTGAACCTGGTTTTAGGGTTGGCCATATGGGCCAACAACCTCCCAGATCACACCCCCTCACCCCCCCATCTGAAAAAGTGTTGTGTCTGAAAGTATAATTTTGATTGAGCATAGTTAGTTATGTAAGTGGATTAAGCATCAAGGTAAGTTTGCTTGTTTTCGTCAGATGGATTAGCCAAATACCTCGTACAAGATTGTTTGTTTGAGGTCTGTTTTCTAATACCGCGTGGTCCTTTTGCCATTTTTTCTTAGCAGATAAAGTGTAGAAAATTATATGTCTCCTCATGACTGCCTTGGATATGTCTCCCATAGTAGTTTTGGCTCCTCCGTGTGTTCCAGGTTGTCATTCAGAAAGTTCGCCCAGCGAGTATATCGACCCTCCCAGTCAACCTCACAGCTGTGTATTACCTATTGAAGGTTTGAATGCCTCCCCTCGTGTTTTGGAATTATATTTTGCTGCAGTACAGGATTGGATCCATGGTGCTTTAAGCTGCGTATCAGCCGATTGTGACCAATGAGTTTCCTGTAGAAGAGTAATATGTGACTGTTGTTTAGCTAAATACATCAAAATCTTCTTTCTATTTATCGGTGTGTTTGCCCCTTTTACATTCCAGGATAGGAATTTAATGGTAGAGGTAGAGAAAGTTCTTGGATTAGAAGACATTAATATCTTAGTCGATACCCCGGCGGGGAAGGTGGTATAGCTGAGATTGGTAGCATAAAAGGAGACTCCGTCCCTCCCAGCCCAAGCGGACGGAAAATCACAAAGTCAGAGGCAAGCAGAGAGTCCAGCGGATCCGGTAGGTAGAAGGCCAAGTGGCCCAAACTATATACAGATAGGTGAACCAAAAAGCATTTAGAGATGAAGGTTCATCACTCCTCCCTAAGTGGTGAGGATCTGGCTGAAGGGTTTGGTGAAGGTGTACCCCAATCTGGGAGAACATTCTGTAGAAAGGTGGTAGCCTCTGATTCTGAAGAGGTAGACCAATTATGATTTGCGATGCGTAAGCGTAGAGTGGCAGGATACGACGGAGCAAATCTTTCTAGTGTAATGCTGAACTGATGGAAGTAAAGGCTTGTCTCCTCTGTGTGACTTGTGCAGAGTAATCTTTGAAGATTATACTTCTTTTGTCTTGATAGGTAAGTCCAGGAAGTTGTTTATAAGCTGTAAGGATACGAACCATATCATTGAAATTTAGGAATTTTGCTATTATTGGTCGTGACTTAGTGGCATCATTGGGCCTGAAAGGGCCTAATCTGTGTGCTCATTCAATAACGATGGGAGTGAGAGCAGAGTTACCGAGCTGCAGGATATCCTGTAGCCAGCTTTGAAGAGTGGAGAGAATGTCAGCCGAGTTCAATGATTCAGGGAAGCCCACAAATCTTAGGTTATTTCTTCTACTCCGTTTTTTGAGATCATCTAATTTATCCCGTAGAGATGATAAAGTATTGTGTAGTCGATTGTAATTGGTGAAGTTCATCTTCTGTTGCGCTTTGTCTGTTTTCTAGTAGAGTAATTTGAGTAGAATGGGATTGGAGTAAATGAACTGCTTTATCAATATATTCTTTAATGTCCTTGAATTGGGAGTCAAAGATTGGTTTGAGAAGAAAACGGGCGATTTCTGAAGCTTGCTGTGAGATGATGTGAGGGGCAAAGAGGGATCCTCATCCAGAATAGAGCCAGTAGGGGAAAGTGCTGGAGTGGACGGGGGTGTGGTTTCTCTTAGATGTTGTTTCTTGGCAGGATTTTGAGGTTTGCTGCTATATTGTTTAGAGGAGGATTTATCAATTAATTTATCCATGACAGAGAAAAGGAGGGAAATCGGAGAACAAAAAATAAATTAAAAAATATATAATGGTCAACAAAGGTATTTACAGTACATATGAGGAGAAATGATATCCGTTCTGAAGCAGAGAGACCCAAGGCTTCTTGTGTGCTGACCCCAATTCTGATGAGCTGCTAGCATAGAATTTTCTGCTGCTCTGATGTGGCTGTGGCAAAGGTCTGCCTGCACATAAAGCTTTTAGCCGCCATTAGAGTGGAACTGTGAAGGTATTCAGGGTTTTGCAGTGGCTCAGGATGTAGTTGAGGCCTACAGGTTAAGCGTAGCAAGGGATAACCTGCAGCTACAGGTGTACACCCCTACCAGGAAAAAAAAACAGGTTGAGATACTGAAGCATCCAATAAGGAATAACAAGAATAAATAAGTCAACCAAGTAATGTACAGTCTATGAGGGCATATATTTACTGCCCCTCCGCAGGCTCCCTTCCTTTCTGTGTTATCCAATAGTGCTGATGTTGAGAGAGAAGAAAAAAGAAAAACGACTATGTATACGAGGAATAGCTGTCAGACATCAGTGCTGCAGAGCTTTGGTCCGTTTGCAATGAGGTAAGAGACATTGGTGACAGGGGAGAGGTAGTGCGGAAAACCCTCACTATTGATGTCTCCAAGCTAGGAGAAACTGATAGACACGTATTATAAATGTGGTGACATTTTCTTAGAGTGGCACAAGCTTGAAATAGAACCAGCAGGCAGGTCTGCAACTGGTCTCTAATAATATCACAAAAAGAGAAAGAAAACTTAATAAAGGTGTGTGTGTGTGTATATATACACTGGAAGCAGCTGTGTGGCAGCCTGAATTCAAGATTGAGGCCAAAAGTGTCCTCCAATACAAGGCACTGGAGTGAGCAGAGGGACTAGGAGTATATCAGCAGCCAAAACCCTGCAGAGTATCTTCTGTCAGTGTGTGTGTACGGTTATCAACCAGCCTTCTATGGTCTAAGGAGGCTGCCAGGCCTGATGTCATGTGAAGGTGTGGGGCACACTTTTAATTATGTGATCCAGTACCTGACGCAGTAATCACCGCGAATAACATTTAATCCGTTAACATCGGGAACCTTCAGTGAGCCTTGGCTCCGTGGATGTGAGGTGCAAAGGAGCAGTGATGCCCCCGTTAATGCCTAGCGGCCAGTTAAGATGGTGGCGGAACTGGAAGCCTCCATATAAGTGGTTTTAAATCTTGCACCCATAGAACTAAGTCACGTACATGCCTAAAGTAACTAAAAGTATTTTCAAAGAATAAATAGTGTGTGTAGTAAATTTGTCACTTATTATTATTATTATTATTATTATTATTATTATTAACAGAGCAATATGTGGCCTGCAAATTACTTATCTGAGGGAGCAGCCAGGAGTTTGATTTGGAGAGGTGGCTACTTATAGCCGATGGAACACTCTGGTTGTAACGTGATTTCACCTTAATGGGTTTTTTTTTTTTTATGCTTTGTTTCTGATTCTCATTTTTTTAGTTTCTGATGAGGGACATAAATAAGAAATAAATTACCCACTACACGTCTTTAATAAAACCATGAATTGACATCATATTAATATTAAAATGTGGTATTTCATTGTATAATTTCGTAATGTGTTCTGTAAGTGTTTGCCTGGTAAGGTCATTCAGATAAAATCTGCTTATTACGCATAGTAGTGGCACTAAATTTATCCTATGTCTAAATGACTTTCAAGAATGACTAAAGTAATTAAGAATATAGAATTTACAACCCCATAAATAAACCTTGCTAGTGCCAGACCAGGTTTATTTACTTTAATCAATATTTTTAAATTGTATACCGTGCACATGATTGTATTGACAACCATTTGATGGATGTGTTTTACTATTCAGTATGGATATTATTGTTTTTCACAAAAATGAAGGTTTGATTTCTACCCTGGCCCTTTCCTTTTGATTATGCATCAGTTTTAAAGTACACCAGCCATGGCAAATGTGTCACTTTACAATGCATATAATTTCAACTTTATATTGTGTTAGTTTACCGTAATTGCTTGTAAATGTCTATATAAAACATTTTGCATAGTTTGACTTTTGGATTTGCAACAATTCTCTAGGCATAATATTATAGACAAATATGAGTGGCGGGAGTACAAAACAAACACGGAGAGTGTGATAAACACTATAAAACATATCTATTATTTATATATATATATATATATATATATATATATATATATAATGTATATATGTATACTTCTCACTACGTAAAATTATTAGTATATCCTTGTCAAAAACAAATATACATAAATACATGTGAAGAGAATATAAATCTATTACCGGTTATGTTAACCTAGAATCTAAAAAACAATATACCGTATATACTCGTGTATTAGACAAGTTTTTCAGCAAATCTTTTGTGCTGAAAAACCCCCACTCGTCTTATACTCGAGTCAATTGTCTGTATTATGGCAATTTTCATTGCCATAATACAGACAAGGACCGGGGGCTGGCAGGAAGCTGTAACTTACCTTTTGCTGCAGCTCCTGTCAGCTCCCTTCTCTCTCCTCTGGACCGTGCAGCTCCCTCTGCAAGTCTCGCGAGAGCCGCGGGGTCAGAGCCCGTGGCAACGCTCCGCGCGGCCGCAAGACTTGCAGAGGGAGCTGACCTGGGAGCTGCACGGACCGGAGGAGAGAGAAGGGAGCTGACAGGAGCTGCAGGAAAGGTAATTAAGAGCTCTCTGCCAGCCCCCCTCCTACAGCCCATCCACTGGACCACCAGGGAGTGAGAGCCCCCCTCCCTGGCCAGCTAACAAGCAGAGAGGGGGGGGACAAAAAAAAAATTATATATTAATAATAAACTAAAAAAAATAATATAAGAAAAAATAATAATATTATACTAATAATTAAATAATAATAAAAAAATGCCCACCCCCACCAATGCTCTCCATCACACACACTGCACTCACACACACACTGCATTCATTTACACACACTGCACTCATACACACTGCACTGCATTCATTATATACACACTGCACTCATACACACACACTGCACTGCATTCATTATATACACACTGTATTCATACACACACACTGCATTTATATACACACTGCACTGCATTTATGTACACACACTGCATTCATACACACACTGCAAATAAATAAATATTCAATTAATATAATTTTTTTTAGGATCTAATTTTATTTAGAAATTTACCAGTAGCTGCTGCATTTCCCACCCTAGTCTTATACTCGAGTCAATAAGTTTTCCCAGTTTTTTGGGGTAAAATTAGGGGCCTCGGCTTATATTCGGGTCGGCTTATACTCGAGTATATACGGTATACAAAAAATGTGGAGTATTGTAAGTATATTGTAAGACTATAGAGTCCACCCATGGATCTAAATGCAGCGGTCAGTAATTGATATGGTGACAGATCTCTATCCAGGTACCTACAGGAGATTTAGGTCACCACATGAAATAATGGAAGAGGTACAAATTTGTGGGGAAAAAAATGTAGGTATGTTTATTCAAAAAAATATATAAAACATAACAATAAAACCAACTCAATGAATAAAAGAAAGGCGGCAGAGGATACTAGCATTAATAAACTGCGATATGTAGTAAACCTGGTAGTTATACCCAGTCACATGGCAAATCAAGTCCTTCAGCAAAGTAATGTTCAAGACTTACAAATGGCGAGTTCTACATGGTTAATAAAAAAAACTCCACCACTGTAGCGCCCACCAATGATGCATTTCACAATCATTGCGCCTTCAGATTGGCAAAATGTACTAAAACCTACAAAATAATATATACGCCCCTGTGGTGAAGCCCCTCCTACTAGAAACGGTTTGTTACTTGTCCAGGCGGAAGATCGACATGTATAGAAAACGCCAGCATTAATACAATATCGTCAGATAGTCAGTCGCACAAAACATACAATAGAAAATACTAAATTAACAATTAAAAGATATTCTAGTTATTTATAGGAACCAAAACCTATGGAGGTGCAAGTACCACAGAATTTCCCTTCCATCAATAACATTGTATGTATTAACTCATTTGTATATCCAAGGCACTTCCTGCTGGCCTAATAAAATAAATAAATAAAAAAAAACCTGTTTATTTTCTTGAGGGCCTGAAAATTAAGTAACTTATGGTTCCTTTCATGCTTTTCTTTAAAATGTACTGGGACACTATGGTAAAGAAATTATGTTTCTAATATATTCTTCTACACAAGTGTGGAGTGCTCGAGTGCTTCTTTCTATGTAAAGAAGATTACAAAGGCAAAGCGAGGCATTAGAGTGGCAAGTAATGGAATCCCTTTCTAATTGCCACATCTCAATTCCCTTACTGCAGGGCTCAACAAATCCCAGGTGCAAGGTAGCCATGACGACTAAGAATTTTTTTCTGGCGCCTCGGATTGGTCAGCCGTTCCCTCCACCTCCTGTCTCAATCTCTGTGTGCTGGTGTACCAGGAGGAAGTGAACCTGCGCGGCCTCAGTGCGGGGAGGAAGTAATTATAGTTCACTTCCTTGAAAACAAATATATAAATATCTTTTATGTCCACATCAGGCTTTTCTCTGAGTTGCATTTCAACGTAGCTTTCTACTTTAGTCAGGATAATACACGTGGTGACATCACATACAGTTGTATTATCTCTTCAGAAATGAACACTGCAGGTTGGGGGCAAAGGTAGCAAAATATTGTTATTGTGTTCAATTGTTAAAAGATTTTACTATCCCATTACAATTTTTTCCCATTAACTAATGCAATGTATTGCGTGGCCAAGTACAATCTGCAGGTCGTTTCATGACAAGTGGTCGAGTGCAATCGCATTTCTCAAACAGGATTCTAGTTGTGTAATGGTAACAGATTTTATATGATATTGTTCTAGTCTTTGTGCAACAGGTCCACTGATATAATTCCTTGTCTCAGGTCAGTTTGGTCACAAAGATATGTTGTTTTGCACACCTTCCATAGTGTTTTTTTGTGAATGCTTTAGCTTGTGGTTTTAGTTAATAAGAGTGCTTTTTTTTTTTTATTCTTTATTTTGGTTGTGCTTCAGCAGGTATACATAGTAAGAATGACATGTCAGCCGTGTTCTCAAAATCTCACAAAAAGAAATATGGGTCATGTCTGTAGCATACAGCACATTTTAGTATTTTAAACCATGAAACCTAATATAAATTGGTTACTGGAGCCCATCATCTATTCTAATGTATTGTGTGTGTACAGGAACTAGAGATTCTCGAAGCGTCCAACTAAAGAAAGGACTGTCACACATGATACTAAGTGATATGTATATATTGGTTGGTCTATTAGCCTAATTTTTGGGGGCTGTGTCACCAGTCCCTTAGGACCTGTGGTCAGCCCTGGGTACCTTCATGAATGTGGATAGCTGCTACGGGAAGCTTTTTTTTTTTTTTCCATGGAGGCCACAGTCGGCGCCATTTTAGGTGTCTTGGGCCTAGCAGTTTGCCGCAGGAACGTCCCTATATCACTGGACCTTGGGCTCGGATCAGCCCGCTATTTCTTGATGAGCTTCCCAATCTGCTTCAGGAAGGCTAGTGCGGCGGTGTATGCATGTGGGACCGGTTAACGCTGTCGGTAATAGCCGATTTAAGGAAGCTTTTTGTGGCTCTCTGGTGTCCATCCCGTGAGGCTGCTTGCTCCGCCACCCTAGTTAATGAGTTTTTACATTTTTCTTACCTGTGATAGGCCAGAGTTCTACTATTTAGGCATGAAATCCTAAAGGCCTGTCTGTCAAACGGCTTGCAAACTTTTCTGTTGCATTGTTAGGAGCTGTGTTGTATATATTTCCACAACCCTCCTTCCAACTTGGCGCAGTATGCCTGTTTGTGCTCTGATCAACGTACCTGTAACTCAGTATCTGAGGGCCAGCCAGGCTGATTCAATCTTCTTGTGCGGTTTCCATTTCTTGTCTCTCCTGATTTAAGTACTTGCTAACTGGTTTCTGCCTGTTATGGTCTACAGACTTAATCTAAACAAGCTATACGTCTTACTGCATCTTCAATACTTTTTTGATCCACAATTTCTTGATCCCACCTCCATCTGCTAAGTTCTTCTGTCCTTATTTTGCTATTCTGTTTTGTCATCTTGCCCTCATAAACATAATATGGTGTTAATATTAATATGGCACAATGGTATTATGTTAAAGAGGCACCTTTTCTGCACTTAGGTTTCAGATCCAGACCTAAAAGCCCTGTTCCTAATAAGGAATAGTTATTCTATTTTATTGATGTATATACCAATCCCTGCTGTCCAACATTTTGACAAAAGAACTATTGGGGTTGGCACTTATAAACTCTTGTCAGCATAATCACTATACTGAGCTGTTGCTTAGATAGACTACTCCTGTTTGGGGTTAAACATTAATTTTGCATTTTGGGGCAGCAAATGCTGCCAAGCTGGGTTTACCCCAAAATACAAGCACCCTGATTAATGTTATATAGCATTTTTTTTTTCCAATGGAACAGAAGTGCAGTCCACATCTGAGTCCAGAGTTTCATCACGCTGACTGCTCATTTTAGAGTGTGACTGGTAGCAACCAAATATTTTTAGAATGTACTAAAGGGCAGAAGCTTTAGCTTGTCTCTTGCTCCTTCCCTGCTTTTTTTTCTTTTTCTTTTCATGAGTCTGGTTCAGGAACCAAGCAGAAGGTTTTTCTTGCAAACATATCTCTCTCAATGATGATCTAATATAATGCTTCTCATAGAAGAGCATTGGGGATATGATGCTCATGCGCAAGGAGCACCATGTGTGCATCCAATCAAATGCTTCTCACAGAAAAACATTGAATTCAGTGGTCTCATGACAAATTTTCACTTGGTGCTTGCATAGGAAGCGGTTTTATGGGCTTCACTGTCACAGCCACTAGATTTGTGTTTAACCCTCTGAAGGTAAACTTTGTAGTTTCTACAAAACTATGTTTTACATTGAAGGGTTAATTGTACAAGGCCCCTGCATACATTGTGAAAAAGTGGTTTGGGATGACCAGATGAAATGAGTTGTGTATTAGACACTCAGCCATTAATAGTTAAAGCAGCCCTGTTTTTTTTTTTTTTTTTTTTGTCTGCTTTTTCTCCTTTTTGGTTTTCCTTGACTTGTGCCTTCTGTACATCGCCTCTTTCCTTTATTTAGATGTATTGTCTTTTTTTTTTCTTGTGCTGAATATCCATACTTGGGCACATCCATTTTGATGTCTTCTTCCCATGATCCCTTCTGTGGGATGAATTTACTAACGGAATGTGGATACATTTGACAACTGAAGCAGAACCATGCGTTAAAGCAGGGGTCCTCAAACTCCGGCCACCCAGATGTTGCTGAACTACAACTCCCATGATTCTCTGGCTATCTGTGTAATTCAAAGAATCATGGGCGTTGTAGTTCAGCAACATCTAGGGGCCGGAGTTTGAGGACCCCTGCTTTAAAAGATCACTATAGTGTCTGGAAAACAAACTAGTTTTCCTGACGCTATATAACCCTTATGTCCGTCCGTCCCCCCCTTGGCGCTTACTTTAATCCAGCGCCGGGCTCCCTCAGCGCTGGTGACCTCTGCTCCCCGGCCAACGTTAGCTCCCGAGTGTAGTGGAATGCGCATGCGCGGCAAGAGCCGCGCGCGCATTCAAACAGTCCATAGGAAAGCATTTCTCAATGCTTTCCTATGGACGTTTTGCGCGCTGAATGCGATTTTTCACATCCAGCGTCGCAGAAGCGCCTCTAGCGGCTGTCCGGAAGACAGCCACTAGAGGCTGGATGAACCCTGCAATGTAAACATAGCAGTTTCTTTGAAACTGCTATGTTTACGTCCGAAGGGTTAAAACCTGGGGGACCTGGCACCCAGACTACTTCATTGAGCTGAAGTGTTCTGGGTAACTATAGTGTCCCTTTAAGCTCTGTCCTTTGTCAACTATTGTCAACTTAATTACTGTACATAAGGAAAAATAGTCCCTACTTCTACTTCTAAAACTAAAGTGTTCAGGAAAGTAAAGATATTCAGCCACAGTAAGCTATATAGAAGCTGCTTAGATGAACTTTATTTCTGATGACAGAATTGCTTTAAGTGTCTCTCAACTGTAGTTGGTGTCCAATGCATGTTACTCTATTCTCCTTTTACTGTAATGCTGGCTTATATGACCACACCAGACTAAACAATCACTATCAAATATTGTAAAAACTGCACTTTTAAGAGTTAAAGGTAAAAGAAAAAAATGTTTCACAACTCTGATTCAAATCTTACATGTATCCCTAAAGGCTAGGATGGCTCGTTTTCAGGTATGTTAACTGTTTCAGAGTAAATCTATTTGATTTAAACATATTCAGCCTGTGTATCATAAGGGTGTAACCCACCTTCAAACATTCTTTCTGATTCTCTGACACAGTACTGAGTCATTGCCTAAGCAATGTCAATCTTTGCTTAAAGGTACAATCATCACTTTTTTCCCACCAAACTGGCTCTGAGAAGATACATTACTCCTTTGCAATGCTGTAGTCAGGGCATTTTGTTCAAAACGATTCCCCCGCACTCTACCCCCAGGAATATTTTTGCAACATGTTTATTCAGAGTGTTTTACAAATGTAGCAATTAATCATTGGTAGGGTTAAAGGTAGAATATATAAAGAGACATACTTTTGCATGTATATGCTCTGTGCACAGCATCTCTGTCTGTGTGACCTGTGGGTTTTTTTCTGTTTGTTTTTTACACTTTACAAATGTGCATGTTTGAGACTGTAAACCAAATGTTGCAAACAGCTTGCATTAGCTATTAATGTGCAATTAGAGTGTTTATTGGACAAGGTTGTCAATCAAGAATTTTAGATTAATTCTATCATAGTCTAGAAATGTTTGTTTATAATAAAGCAATATATGTATATTACCAAGAAATTTCAGATTGACCGGCAAATTGAATTTAAGTAACCCTATCTTAAATGGGCATTCTAAGCACCATAACTACTACAATTCCATGTTATGTTTGAAGTTTTTGAGTTGCGGGTTTTGGGTGCTGTGTCCAGTTATTGTTAAACTGCTCTGGACTGAAAAGGGGTAACCAAGGTTATTATTGGAATGCATATAGTGCCAACTTATTCTGCAGATCTTTGCAATATTGAATATTATTTCACAATAAATGAAACGGTTAAAAAATGTTTTACTGGAACAATAGGTTGATGAGGACCCTACTCACAAGAGCTTACAGTCTAGAGCAAGTGGGGTATAAACCACCCCATAATATCAACCAAGCAATAGGATGGGAAAGTAGCAGAATTGGAATGTGAGTGCGAGAGACCGTTATTCTTGGAGGCCATAAGCTATTCTATTTTGAGAGTCTAATGGGGGTAGGCAGGCTGTTCCAAAGGAATGTCTTGCAAGTGTGAGTTCTTCTTCTTATTATTATTATTAGCATTTATAATATTAAATGCTTAACCTATTCTACAATGCTTTGCAATATTTTATAAAGGGGGGAATTTAACAATAAATTAGAAAATGTTACAGGAACAATAGGCTGATGAGGACACCGCTCAATGTAAAGAAAGTAGTTGGGGTATAAGCAGTGGACAGAACAGAGTGACTGAAAAGAAACGTACCTATGAATTTGTGAAGAAATGTAGTGTGTCCAGAGCTGTTCAGAGTTTTATAAATAAAGGTTAGTATTTTGAATTGACTTATATACATGAAGCCAATATAAGCATTGACAGAGGGGTGAGGTGTTAGAGGGGCGTTGGAGAGAAAAATCTGCCTGGCAGCAGCATTCATTACAGGTCATACTGTAGTACGGTATCTGGGGAGACCCATTAGGAGAGAATTACAGTAAGCAATGTAAGAAGTTACAAGAGCATGAACAAGTTCCTTAGCGGATTCTTGCGTAAGAAATGGGTGTATACTGGCAATATTTTTAAGCTGGAATTAGCAGTATTTGGCAAAAGGCTGGATGCGAGTTGTACAGATGAAGCCAGTATCAACAATAACACCAAGACAGCGAGCTTGCAAGGACAGGCTGATGCGCTTACCATCAACTTGGAGGGAGAGTAAAGGAGGAGGATCAGCATTATGAGGAGGAGAGATAAGAAGCTCCATTTTAGAGAGACTGACAAAAAGCTTGAGGACATACACCTGAGAGCCACAAGAGCTTTTGTAAAAGTTCCTAAAAGACCCCAGTCAAGCATCGGTGACTGGGGCTAATGTGTTCCAGGGTCCCTGGAAGCATAGTGGGCGGAGGTGTTCAGTTGGAGTATGGGAGCTCTGTCACAATTACCAATTTGCTTTCACAGAACACGTAATGTGCAACGTTTAATGTAAGCCTGAAACCAGAATAGACTCAAGAACAATTTGTATATTTTGACAATATGTTTGATGTCCATTCTGAAGGGGGAGGGCATCATACCACAGCATTATATGAAAGAACTACATATAAGCCCACTCCATACCTTCCATCTTAGCCCTGGATTAGATCGGGTGGGGGCCTGGCATTCTGAGGGGACATCACCAGTGACCCAAATCACATGCCTGGTGATACCTCTAAATGGGTGCACCAGCACAGAAAGTACTCTAGTCCAAGAGTAGATCAGAATGAAGAATATGTTGGCTCTATATATATATATATATAAATGAGAATAATAACTTCTTGTGTTAATTTTTGCCATTAGTGAACGATCACCAGAATGCCCTGTTTCCCTCCATAAACGTTGTACAGTCCTTGAGGTAGGTGCAGCCCCCAACAGTGAAATGTCTTTCTATTCCATGCTTGCTCCTTCTTTTGAGCACCTATTAAAATTATGCTAAGGTCACCCAGACCATTTCTTCTCAGTGAAGTTTTCCGGGTGCATTGGTCCTGTATTTTTAAGCCTTCAAGGTAAAACATTCCTGTTTTTTGGAAAAGGCAAGGTTAAACACACCTCTTGTAGAGGTGTGTCCACTGCACTAACCGAGGAAAGCTTGGTCACATGATGCAGCAGCTCATAGGAAAGCATTTAGTATCGATCAGTAGCATTAGTAGGATTATTGCCAGTGGAGGCTTTAACTCCTCTATGACATTGCTAAAGGTGGAGAGATGAGCAGCACCAATGAAATCTTGGCACTTTAAATTGATGAGTAAAACTCTAATTTTATGCATTTTATTTAAATTGGTGGGGGAGGGGGGCGCGTGTATCTAACTAGTGACAAGGACACTATAGTGTTGGTAATGATACAGTGATCCTTTGAAAATGTCCCATCAATCTAATGGCAGCTTTAAATGGATAAGGTAATATAATCAATGCAGCTTATAATACTGACTATAGTTGAATTACTTGTTTACTTACATCTTTATTTATTTTTTGTTATGGTGTTAGACGGGGACACTAACACCATAACAACCTCATCTTGTTCTGCAGGCTGGAGTCCATTGGCTCTTTCTTACCTTGTGGGGTTAACTGTTTTCAAACTAGCTGTCTGCACTGCTTTCTAATCCCCAAATCTGCAACACTGATCAGGAAGGATTGGCTTGGGTGCTATTGGTAGGTTGAGAACATCAGCTGATGCACTCAGCCTATCATTGGCCACTCATTGTGACTAACCGTATGTAGAAAGTGTTGCCTGAGGAATGCAGTGTCATAGCAAGTTTTCATGGAGATGGAGTGCGACCAGAGATTCCTTTTTTTTTTTTTTTTTATTCTTTATTTTTCGTGCATTCAGGTTTAACAGATATGCTTGTGGTACCCCAAAGGCAGTCCACTCGCTTAAATCAAAGGCTTTTGTTGCAGTGGGGTAAACATAGACATATGCACATTTTATATTTAAAGTGAGAGTAAGTGGTGATAAAGCATGAGTAGTGCCTATGAGCACGCTGAGATGTAGAGAGTACGTTATGTGTGGAAGTCGAGCTTGAGTAAACAATATTTGTGTCAATATTAAATGTAGTGGAAAAATTAACTTTTAACATCGTTGAGGTGAATGTGGTAATGCAGTTGTAAAAGAGCTTAAGTATCTGAGCAGAATATTGTTAAGGGGTGGGATGAGAGTTGTGTGTGTAGTAGTTCGCTGGCATTAGCGGTCATGTGTGATATAAAAATTGTTATTAGGCATTAAACAGGGTTAGTATGGCATAACTTATAGCATGTTAATAATTGTATCTGATCCCGGGTCTGGTGAGTCTGCCGTGTCCAATTAGCTGGTGTCGGGATGAGCCTGAAGTCAGCCCTCCTCTCATGTGGGCCACATTAGGTAAATAGTCTCATACGTGTTAGCTTGGGGCAACCTATGGGCAGGTTATACATGCATGTAGGGCCCAGAAAATTTAAATAACATATCAAAACCATGTATAGAGTGGGAAATACCGCTGGTTGGAAGTAATTAGGTATGCCTGTGGGAGTCTAGGCATGGCTGGTAGGTTGCGGAGAGTCAGTGGTTCAGCCCATGCCCGTCGGGTAAAGTCCCATTAGCCAGGAGCCAGAGATTCCTTTTAAATCTCCTGCACCCAAACTCAACTCATCCACTGTATTACAGAGAAGCCTAACTTCTTTTTTTTTTTTTTTTTTTTTATTTGTCTGTGCACGAAGTGGTACAGGATGTCGTGTTGCCATGACGACATATGCAAAGGATAGAAACAACATAAAGAATGGCATATACATGGCATATAACAGAGGCACAGTTTTGATATTATTTTAACATTCAAATAATGTTGCTGCATAGTAAGGGTCCCTCTTTGGGCTTATGGTTAGGCCTATGTTTTTTGAGACTAACAACATGAGCTGGCGTAGGGCTAGTTACAATGTGGGTCATAACTATGTGCCCATTTGCCTAGTATGTTCGTCTCTTCGGAAGGGCTATCAGTTCAAGACCGTCTCAAATATGTGCTATAGGTTGTGAAGAGTAGCTGTTTTCAAGGTCGAAGGTGGTGGGGCCGGATAGTGGCTCCTGCTCGCTAATGGGGCTAACGCGCTCTAGGATTTTAACAGCGTTTGTGTTATTCCCTTTTATTGTTCCCTATTTCTATTGTCTTCCAGTTTTCACATCCACTTCAGAGAAGCCTAACTTCTTTTTTAACCATCTAAATGTTTGTTTGGTTCAAGTAATTCCCACTATGCAAGTCCCTACATTACCTGTGTGTATATGGTGTTGTGTGTCCATGATGATTTTCTTTTTAAGAAACTAATTTTTGTTTTTAATTCATGAAGATTTGTTAAACAATATGGTCTCCTTGAAATCACACAATATTGCATGTTACAGTGATTAATAAAGATGTGTTCTCATTGACAGTGTCAAATGTCTACAGAAGACTGTGAAAGATTCGTATCATATCATCTGCAGACCATGTGCCATGCAACTTGAAATATGTTGCAAATGTGGAAAAGAAGAAGACATTGTGCTACCGTAAGCAAAACAACCAGACCTTTTGTAAAATCTAATTGCATTTGCAAGTTTACATGTGACTTATAATATGGACTCACACGCACGTGTAATCTTTATTACTCTAGAATTACGTCCTACATTCCCAGAACAAAATAACTAGCATTCTCTCATGTGCAATTAATAACATTTGCTTTATGTTAATCTTTACTAATCTCTCTGTACCCGTTATGGTAGCAAGAATGTAAAACAACCAGTACTAGTTCTTAGAAAGGGATAGTGCACATTTGTATTTGAAAAAACTGGTTTACACCGTCAAATGTTTGAGTGATCATTACAGGGACACAACAGTCACCAAAACATCTTTAGCTTGCTTGATGGGGCAGTTTTGGTATATAGAGCATGTCCCTGCAATCTCACTAATCAACTCTCGCCATTTAGGAGTTAAATCACTTTTGTTTCTGTCCATGCAGCCCTAGTCACACCTTCCCTGGCTGTTATTCACGCAGCATGCATTTAAAAAAAAAAAGTTATTCATTTTGAATAAGATGTTAACTTGCTTTTTGAAATTTGTATCTACTGCTCTATAAATTGAACTTCAATCTCACACAGGAAGCTCCTGCAAGGTCTAGCAAGTTATTAACAGAGCAGGAGATTATACATTCAGGGGTATGATCTATACACCAAAACTGCTTGATAAAGCTAAAGTTGTTTTGGTGACTATAGTGTCTCACTAAAGGAGCTTTCCAAAACCACAACCACTACAGTTCCAGCAGTGCCTTGGTGCCCTCCTTGTTGTAAGGAGTTAACCCATTTTTTGAATGGTTTGATTTCTCACCTTGGGTAGCTGGGCACTGCTTCCTGACAGAGGACCCAGATAACCAGTCAAATAGCTTGCTACCAGCTACTATTGGCACCGTAACCACTGAAGAAAGAGAGGCACCAATAACTTGGGACTTGGAATAACTCTCATTCACTCACTTGGGCGTGAGTCAGAGACAGAGAGGGACAAAGGATGAGGGATAATAAGGAGAGACTGAAACATGTTTGTAAGTGAATGTAGCTGGAATTCAGCGGTTAAAGGGTGGCAATGGTGTTTGGCCTTAAAGGACCACTATAGTGCCAGGAAAACAAAGTCGTTTTCCTAGCACTATAGTGCCCTGAGGGTGCCCCCACCCTCATGGTCCCACTCCTGCCGGGCTGGAAGGGGTTAAATCCCTAACTTTCTCCAGCGCCGGGCTCCCTCTGCGTTGGGGACTCTCCTCCTCCTTCGGTCGTCATCGGCTGATTGCGCATGCGCGGCAAGAGCCGCGCACGCATTCAGACAGTCCTATGGACGGCAGCGTCTTCCCACTGTGAAAATCACAGACAGCTACTAGAGGCTGGATTAGCCCAAATGTAAACATAGCAGTTTCTCTGAAACTGCTATGTTTACAGCAGGCAGGGTTAATTCTAGATGGACCTGGCACCCAGACCACTTCATTAAGCTGAAGTGGTCTGGGTGCCTATAGTGGTCCTTTAAGGGAGGATTTATTTCCTTTTTGATTTGGGTTAAATCCTCAATTTTGGACCATTGCAACACCCCATATTTACATGACCTATATTGGTAGTTTTTTTTTTTTTTGTGCTTCTTACAAAATCTTTAAACCTTGTTAGAATTAACTTAGCAAGCTTCAAATTTCACAATTCATAATATTTTTTTAATTCAAAATTGCAATTCAAATATAAAAAAAATCAGTAACTAGTCACAATTTCACAAATACACAAGAATGCAAACTTTACATTTTATTGAAAATATCATTGTATTTGTCCACTCTAAAGCAGATTCACAAAATTAATTTTGTACCAGTTGTCTTAATGCAATGATGCTTTATTCAGCATCGTTTACAAATGCAATTTTATTTGTGTTTAGTTTTTCAAATAATTTGAATCCTTCATGAGATGATCTGTATACAGTACCTGTAGCACTGGTAATTTAATTCAGATGGCACAGACAACATAGTTTACTGTTCCAGTATGCAAACATTATTCATTGTTACGATATATTACAAGGCTCTCCACATCATCTGCATGTTTCGATGCTTCATTGATCCAACATCTGTTTGCACTTTATTATTTTTTGTTTCAAAATGTATTGTTTCTAATGCAGTAGGTTATTAAAATAAATCCAAACTGGCAAGATAATATAAGTTTTTATATATTTGTAAGTGCAATGCAGCCTGAATAATGTAACCTTTTGAAGTATGCTGGAGAAAATAAAAAAATAAAATAATAATATAAATATATATATAATATAATATTTAAATTATCCAACAATGGTCACTTTGTGTGCATGCAAAAGAAAAGTAATTTTAGAAGTTCACTTAAAAAGGGCATTGTTTACTGCATCTCTATGAACCTGAAAATCAGGTTTATTGTCACAATTTACAGACTTTCAGCTGTTTGCAATGAACAAATCAAACAAAATCCCAACAGAGATGTTCTATGGGGTTTGTCAGGTGACTGTGATGGCCACTGTAGAATTTTCCATGACATCTTCTGCAACCAGCCTTGGTGGAGTTTGAGGTATGCTTGGAATCATTGTATTATTGGAAGATCTAATGACACCCAAGCTTCAGCATCCTAACAGACAGCATGATGTTTTCTCTTGGGATTTGCTGATACTTCACACGCTGCTGGTTTCCAGTGCCAGAGGATGCAGGGCAACCCCAGAGCATCACAGAGCCATCACAGAGCCACCACCAAGCTTTCAACTTTGAACTTGCAAACTATGCAACCAACACTCTCTCTGAGAACATTCAGTGCCTTCTCTATTTTTTTGTATCCTCTTTCTTGTTTGTGAAGGGAGATGATCTCTTCTCTTAAAGGGAATCTCCAGTGCCAGGAAAACAATCCGTTTTCCTGGCACTGTAGGATTCCTCTCCCTCCCACCCCCCAATCCCCAGTTGCTGAAGGGGGAAAACCCCTTCAGTGACTTACCTGAGGCAGCGACATGTCCCACGTCGCTGCCTGCTCCTCCCCCGCCGCTCCACCTTCTGCCTACGTTGGCCGGTGGGCGAGACTGATCCCACCCACCGGCCGCGCATGCGCATTAGCGCACCTCATAGGAAAGCATTGAAAACAATTTTCAATGCTTTCCTATGGGGAATTGAGCGACGCTGGAGGTCCTCACACAGCGTGAGGACGTCCAGCGACGCACTAGCACAGAAAACCTGTGCTATAGAGCAGGAAGTTCCCTCTAGTGGCTGTCTAATAGACAGCCACTAGGGTAGAACTTAACCCTGCAAGGTAATTATTGCAGTTTATAAAAAATTGCAATAATTACACTTGCAGGGTTAAAGGGACTCTATAGTCTACATATAAAAGCAAGAAAGACAGGTCCCCCAGCCTTCCTTCTTGCTTTTATATGAACTTACATTTAATTAAAAAAAAAATCGAGGTGTTTTTATATTAAAAACTTACCTCCGTTCCAGCGCCGAGCTCCCAGCCAGGCCGCGCCCCCTTTTTCTTCAAAATGACGAAATCGCGGGGCCCAATAGGACGCTTCTCTGAGAGAAGCGTCAGGGCGATGTGGTGCGCATGCGCGGCTTCGCGCTGCACCAATCGCGTTCTTCATAGAGCGGCATTGACAGCCGCCCTATGAAGAACCTGAGCGCTTTACCGCGCATGTGCGCGGAATGCGCGTTCGCGAGCTGAGCTGTCTGACTGACAGCTCAGCTCGCTTTCTAAAACTATATCAATAAGGGGGGACCTACTGTCCCCCCCCGGCCCCCACCCCTGAGCGGTGGGTGGGGGCCCTAAAATTCACAATAGGGGGGGACCTACTGCCCCCCCCCCCCGGCCCCCACCCCTGTGCGGCGGGTGGGGGCCCTAAAATAAAAAATAAGGGGGGGACCTACTGTCCCCCCCCGGCCCCCACCCCTGAGCGGTGGGTGGGGGCCCTAAAATTCACAATAGGGAGGGGACCTACTGTCCCCCCCCGGCCCCCACCCCTGTGCGGCGGGTGGGGGCCCTAAAATTCACAATAAGGGGGGGGCCTACTGCCCCCCCCGGCCCCCACCCCTGAGCGGTGGGTGGGGGCCCTAAAATTCTCAATAGGGGGGGGGACCTACTGTCCCCCCCGGCCCCCACCCCTGTGCGGCGGGTGGGGGCCCTAAAATTCACAATAAGGGGGGGGGCCTACTGCCCCCCCCGGCCCCCACCCCTGAGCGGTGGGTGGGGGCCCTAAAATTCACAATAGGGGGGGGACCTACTGTCCCCCCCCGGCCCCCACCCCTGTGCGGCGGGTGGGGGCCCTAAAATTCACAATAAGGGGGGGGGACCTACTGCCCCCCCCCGGCCCCCACCCCTGAGCGGTGGGTGGGGGCCCTAAATACAAAGGGGGTGGGGACCCTAGTTAACCCTCTTCCCCCCCCCCCCCCCCAAAAAAAAAACTTATCTCCCTACCCCCCTAAAAACCTGTAAAGAAAAAAAAAGAGATAAAAACAACTTACCATTCGATGTTTTCTTTCTTCTAAAATCTTCTTTCTTCAGCCCCAAAAAAGGCCAAATAAAAATCCATAATAACCGACGCAATAAAAAAAAAAAAAAAAACACCCGAGCGCAAAAAAAATAATCCATTTTCACCCATGGAGGGCTCCGCGCAGACTGAGCTCCGCAGGGCGGGGGAAGGCTTATAAAGCCTTGCCCCGCCCTACAATTAGGCTAAGAACACTCTGATTGGTGGGTTTAAGCCAATCAGAGTGCTCTTTGTCATTTTACAAGCGTGGGAAAGTTCTTTGGAATTTTCCCACGCTTGTAAAATGACAAAGAGCACTCTGATTGGCTTAAACCCACCAATCAGAGTGTTCTTAGCCTAATTGCAGGGCGGGACAAGGCTTTATAAGCCTTCCCCGCCCTGCGGAGCTCAGTCTGCCCGGAGCCCTCCATGGGTGAAGATGGATTATTTTTTTTTGCGCTCGGGTTTTTTTTTTTTTTTTTTTTTTTATTGCGTCGGTTATTATGGATTTTTATTTGGCCTTTTTTGGGGCTGAAGAAAGAAGATTTTAGAAGAAAGAAAACATCGAATGGTAAGTTGTTTTTATCTCTTTTTTTTTCTTTACAGGTTTTTAGTTAAAGGGTCCCCCCTCATTATTTTTAGGGTGAGGGGGGTAGGTAGGGAGATATTTTTTTTGGGGGGGGGGGGGGGAGAGGGTTAACTAGGGTCCCCACCCCCTTTGTATTTAGGGCCCCCACCCACCGCTCAGGGGTGGGGGCCGGGGGGGACAATAGGTCCCCCCCTATTGATAATTTTAGGGCCCCCACCCACCGCTCAGGGGTGGGGGCCGGGGGGGGCAGTAGGTCCCCCCCCCTATTGTGAATTTTAGGGCCCCCACCCACCGCTCAGGGGTGGGGGCCGGGGGGGGACAATAGGTCCCCCCCTATTGATAATTTTAGGGCCCCCACCCACCGCTCAGGGGTGGGGGCCCGGGGGGGACAATAGGTCCCCCCCTATTGATAATTTTAGGGCCCCCACCCACCGCTCAGGGGTGGGGGCCGGGGGGGGGCAGTAGGTCCCCCCCCTATTGTGAATTTTAGGGCCCCCACCCACCGCTCAGGGGTGGGGGCCGGGGGGGCAGTAGGCCCCCCCCTTATTGTGAATTTTAGGGCCCCCACCCGCCGCACAGGGGTGGGGGCCGGGGGGGGGGCAGTATGTCCCCCCCTTATTTTTTATTTTAAGGCCCCCACCCGCTGCACAGGGGTGGGGGCCGGGGGGGGGGGCAATAGGTCCCCCCTTATTGATAATTTTAGGGCCCCCACCCGCCGCACAGGGGTGGGGGCCGGGGGGGGGCAGTATGTCCCCCCCTTATTTTTTATTTTAAGGCCCCCACCCACCGCACAGGGGTGGGGGCCGGGGGGGGACAATAGGTCCCCCCTTATTGATAATTTTAGGGCCCCCACCCGCCGCACAGGGGTGGGGGCCGGGGGGGCAGTATGTGCCACCCTTATTTTTAGGGCCCCCACCCACCGCTCAGGGGTGGGGGCCGGGGGGGGGGAGGAGAGTAGGTCCCCCCCCCCCCCCCCCTTCAACCACTATTGTGGCCAGACAGCATCCCTGTGGGTTCGGGCTTCAGCTGTCAGCTGAAGCCACGCCCACAGCAGTGCTGACAGGCTGTCGGCACACAAAGCGCGTTCACAGTGCTTTGTGTGCTTATAGCCCGTCTGATGCATTCACCCAGAATGCATCGGACGAGAGGCCTTTTTAGGGCCTCTGAACTCGGAAGTCCCTCTGGTGGCCGTCTGATTGACTGCAACAAGAGGTGTTCCAAGCTTCCAATGTAAACACTGCATTTTCTCAGAAAATACAGTGCTTACAAGAAAAAGGCTCCGGGTAGCTGTAGCACTCACCTAAACAACCTCATTAAGCTGAAGTTGTTCAGGTGACTATAGTGTCCCTTTAAGGGTAGTGGGAGTTGGCACCCAGACCACTCCAATGAGCAGAAGTGGTATGGGTGCCTACAGTGTCCCTTTAACTTTGTGGACCATTCTTTTGACTTAGCCATGTTTCTAACATGCAGTCAAACGTGACACTCCACAAACCCCTAGCCAGTCTATGTATTTTAAGTATTCCAGCTCAAGCACACCTCTTGCAACTAATGAAGCCCTTGATTGGTTGCATCAGGTGCTTGAGACAACACCTGTTTTGCATATTTGTGTTGTGAGGGATTTTATCAAGGGGGTTTAATAATATTAAGTCTGAAGAAGTCATTAAATGTTGCATTTTCAGTTGAATTTGGGGGGACCTATTGAAGCAGTCGTTGTGTAGAGCTATTTTAATTGCTTTTGTTTGATTTGTTAATTGCAAATAGCTGAAAATCTATACATTTTGACAATAAACCTGATTTTCAATGGGGGTTGAATAATTTTGATTACAACTGTAGATGTTACATTCTTTATTTAAAGATGTTTTGCAAACTAGTTTCTTAATACACAGTAACAATAAAGTGTCCAATGCTTCACAAGGGGCTGTTTTCTTTAATTGTTTTTTTTTTTTTTTTTTTTAAACATTTTAAAGAACACCGCACCTTGTGAAGCATTGGACACTTTGTTACTGTGTATTGCTATTAACAATGGTGAAGGGTCATGCTCCTACCTACAGGAAGGATGCTACATCGTTTTAACCAAGACTAGCAAATGTATGAAAGAAAATCTGCATGAACCATTCTACTCTATTTTTTTTTTTTTTTTTTTTTTTTTTGTCTATGAACTAGTAGTATCAGGATAACATGTCCTTTCAGTCTTGTCTCTCCTCACTACTTTCATTGCTGCTTTGGGATGTCAGTTACATTGAAGTCAGCAATTACTGGCTCTGTAAATGTTGGTAATTACATGTGTAAGTTCATTTGGCTGCAAAAACTACTACCGTAATTTGAACTGCTTGTTTGTGCTCAATAGAGTGCCACTTATATCGCTTTGTATTTCATTTAAGGATTGTGCCAAAATCACAGCTCACAGAGGATGGATCTACAGCACACAATGAAGAGGATAAATGTGATGATGAGGTAGAGGAGGATGAGGTAGAGGAGGATGATTTTGATTTAAAGTCTTCTTCTGATGATGATGATGATGATGATGGTTTCTCTGAAGAAAAGAAAAAAGGGAGGTCTAAGTCTAAAGCTACAATGCACACCGTCGGTTAACATACTGGTAAAAAGGACAGTGACTAAGGAGCCCATATTTCTAAACACTTCATCAGAATCACGTTGTACAATAAACTATTTTCTTATGTAGTGGTGGTGTGTGTTTTTTTGTTTTGTTCTTTCTGAAGTATATTTTAGTATTACCAGTTGACTCATTTATAACCTTTTTGATAAATAGCTGGCAAAAGCTGTTACTATTAGCAAAAATGCAAATAGAAATTGCTGCAGATACCAACCACTCTCATACTAGCTGGTGGCTGGTATAGCACAGAAAAAAAGCCTTACTATGCGCTTTTTATCATGTGTCCAGTAGTGACAGGAAAGTAGAGAATGGCTAGTAAAACTTAGTGACTGGGTTGGAACAAAAACTTTTGCTTGCAATTAGTAGTGACAAATTTAGAAACCATTTGTGTCAGGCAAAGTAATAAGGAGAGGCTAGTTGCTTTTAAAAAAAAAAACAAAAAAAAAAAAAACGTAAAAGCAAGATTACAAACAAGCCTATGTACCTGCAACCAGATAAAAATATTTATATAAATATTTCTCAATTGACACCTTAATGGAGTGGAACTGAGAAATACTTACAAACTTGTATCACTGCCATACAATTATTAGTAATATTAATTTAAAAGAAAAAAAATAAGGGTTCCAGTATCACCTAGTACCTTCTGGTGTCTTTGCAAAATTGGACGGTGACTGCTCTGCTGGGTGGCCAAGGCGTAGAGGGGGATGGTTATGTTTACTTACTTGAACTTGGCCCTCGTGGTTGCCGCCATGGTCTTCCTGCTAGTCCTCGACAGCTCCTGGGGCTTTTTCTGCCAGGATTCTAAGTCAGTATTGTATTCTTGCACATGCGCAAGAGACCACAGGAGACTCCATAGACCATTACTTTTAATTTTTCCCCCCTTAACAGCCATAACTAGTGAAGGCTGGGGGAAAAGACAAAACTTGATGGCAGTTTTCCTGACTTTTGTTAAGCATAGGCAATATCCTAGCACAAAACCGTCCTTTTTCTTAGTATATCTTTTTACTCTGTCGTAATTTCAGTGAAATTCCAACACGGTTAATGTGAGTATCTAATAAAGATTTTATTTTTCATGAAATACTCATTTTGGAGGGGGTGTGTAACATAGCCACTTGAATTAGTTAGAAGGAACTAGGATAATATGTATCCTCTCCAATCATCTTGTGTGCATGGGTGTTAAAAAATAAAATAAAAAAATTGTGTGGTTCCTGGATCTTCATACTGCAGATGGATATAGCAAATGCACATCCCCTTATGTTCCCTCACAAAGTACTCTCATCACTACCATCAACTACAAAACAAACATTATATAGGATAATGCCCAAGTGTTGAGTTTTCGGATTGTGAAGAACACACCATATTTTCTAAAAAAAAAAAAAAAAACACAGTTAAGGTTATGGGGGAGTTCACTGCAGGCAGTCTATTTGGTTGTCGCTGTTGAAGGAATAGGGATGACCTTGTTAATAGGTCCAAATGAGTGTATAGGATGCCCTGGGAACCCCTGCTCATTATGATTTCAGTGTTTCCTCAATGTATTTATTGATTTCAATCAATTTATTGATTTCAGTGGCATCTAAATATAAACGAAATGGAAGTTGAAGTTCAGCGTTTTGCAAAAGTGTGAGTAAGGTGTCTTAGAGGCCCCCGGCTTGTTTAAACTACTTAAGCACAAAACTCTCCATTAGCTTTCTACTGGTTTTGAATCTGTTTAGTTTTTTTTATATACTACTTTATAGATGGATTGCGAAGGAATCCACCCAGCAAAAGTCATATAGTTAATACAATATATTATTTATTTACATTACATAATACATTATTACATTATTTATT
Organism: Pelobates fuscus; assembly: GCF_036172605.1. Lineage (NCBI taxonomy): Eukaryota > Metazoa > Chordata > Amphibia > Anura > Pelobatidae > Pelobates > Pelobates fuscus. The sequence goes on along the minus strand of NC_086321.1, from coordinate 220,810,123 downwards.
TTAGATTCCCTTGGATGTACATAATAGTACCCTAAGGTTAAGCACAGCTTTCACACCAATGTTAAAAATATTAATTTTTGCATTGCGGTTTTCCGTTTCCCAGCATAGTTGGTGAAGAAACTTTATCTTTTTAAAATATAAAAATCAGAAATTCAGGGTAGTAATGTTTTAAAATATGCAATATATAGAATTGCTTTACATATAAAGGTAAAATTCTAATGTGAGATCATGCAGGATATAAGCAAAGTGCTGTATATAATTGATGGGAACTATCTGCTTATTGCGAAGTGTACTATGTCAGCATGCATGATGGTTGTAAACAAAGGTTTAGAATGATCACCTACTGGCTGACTCTAACAAGTGTATGCATTATAATTTACGCTTTCAATACAGAATCATTTTCTTTTGTGAAAATAAACATAATATTTATGGGAACGGGGTGCATTGTTACCATCTAACTGAACCTAAAACCACAAGTTCATGTAGATTACAGTACAGGGACATTAAAATGTAATAATGTGCCTTTTGATACTTTTTTTAATTTGTGCATCCAGCATCCGTGGAGGATGCAACACTTTATAGCGTATATGTTTTCCTTTGCAATCTTATATCCGATATAGCTCGAGTGCTAAATATTAGTTCAAAAGTAGGCTCAAAATTTCCACTAGCCAGTGGCAGGTGAAAATGTAACCCTGGAAATTAAAAATTCACCTGGTGCTTGTGCCATGAGCTTACCAGACTTGCAGTGGCAAGTAACTTTTAATGCCTGTCTGGTAGCCTGGCACATGGAATTTTAAGTCTTGAATAAGTGTGATACAATCAAATAAAAATTGTCAGAAGACAAGCCCAAAGTCCGATATAAGATAATCAGGACAGGTCCAATGCAGCGACTGAGTGTAGCAGGGAGCACAGAATACTGAGTCAGGTATGAGCAGGTTTCAAGGGATTCAATAGCGTCAGGAAAACAAAACCGTCTATGTCTCCTAGGTTAGGCTCCGCCCATGCTCCTCCCCCACCGGCTGATGGCAATGGCCGCGCTTGCATTAGGATTTACAGATAGAAAAGAATTATGCAAAGCTTTCCTATTGGGAAAAATCTGAAGCTGTAGGTCCTCATGCAGAGCGTGAGAACATCCAGCGTCAGATACTGGACCAATGGTCCATTTCAAACCAGGAAGCCCTCTAGTTAACCCTTGATCGTAATTATTGCAGATTCTCAATAACTACAATAATTACTATTGCAGGGTTAACCCCTTAAGGACCAAACTTCTGGAATAAAAGGGAATCATGACATGTCAGACACGTCATGTGTCCTTAAGGGGTTAAGGGACATGGGACATTGCACCTTGACTACTTCAGTGAGCTTAAGTGGTCTGGGTGCCTACAGTGTCCCTTTAAATAGCAGAAAATGGATACACCTTAGGTGTCCCACCTGCTTCCTCTGTACTTCCAATTTAAGTATCCACATGATCGGCCGGTGCGCCTCTAGTCTAAAGATTGTGCAGGATCGTTAGGTAGGGCCTGAACGACTAGGTGTGTCTGCTTTTTTTGGTGCAGCATGGTCTGGCGTTTGGCAGCAAGAAGCGGTGGAGGTAAGTGTCTGGCCAGATAAGGGCATGACATTATGTATTTGAAAGTTCTAGTCCTTTCCCAACCCTCAAGCAAATTGATGGTGATTACTTTACAGCCTCTACTAGTGGAATGGATGTATTAATAAACTAGAGAGGAACATGTCCTTGATTCACCTCTCCACTTCCCAACCCATACCTGGGAGCTGGTGAGAGGTTAAAGGACCACTATAGGCACCCAGACCACTTCAGCTTTAATGAAGTGGTCTGGGTGCCAGGTCCAGCTAGGGTTAACCCATTTTTTTTTTTATAAACATAGCAGTTTCAGAGAAACTGCTATGTTTATAATAGGGTTAATCCAGCCTCCAAATCCTCTAGTGGCTGTCTCACTGACAGCCGCTAGAGGCGCTTGCGTGATTCTCACTGTGAAAATCACAGTGAGAGCACGCAAGCGTCCATAGGAAAGCATTGATAATGCTTTCCTATGAGACCAGCTGAATGCGCGTGCGCATTCAGCCGAATGGGAGGAGAGGAGGATCGGAGGAGGAGAGCTCCCCACCCAGGGCTGGAATAAAGGTAAGTTTTAACCCTTTACTCTCCATCCAGCCGGGCGGGAGGGGGTGCCTGAGGGTGGGGGCACCCTCAGGGCACTATAGTGCCAGGAAAACGAGTGTGTTTTCCTGGCACTATAGTGGTCCTTTAACCCCTTAAGGACCAAACTTCTGGAATAAAAGGGAATCATGACATGTCACACATGTCATGTGTCCTTAAGGGGTTAAGCAAACAAGTGATTGGGCAGCCATGAATGCCTAGGCTCCTGGTCCCTTCCTATGCCCCTATCCATTGTTGGTGGGTATGGGCTAGTATATCGAGGGGGGACAGCAGAGCGGATTAACTCCATGAGAATTATCAGAGTTAAACTACAAAGTGTCCACAAGGGTGGAAAGGTATGTGGCGATATCTCAGGCACCTAAAGAAGCAGAATTACAGTACAGGATATCCCTGCCATATGCCTTTATAATGACTTCAATGCAATATTAGAGTCTCTATTATGATTTTACACATTTAAAGTAAAGTATACTTTGTTAACTTGAGTCATTATTTATTATCTGATGCTTTACAGAGCCCAGCTGTGCTAAATAATTAGAACATCCCATTTTGTTATATGCCGTTTGTCTGTAAATAGATTCATAGAGGCAACATGCTTATTAGTTAGAACATTTTTAAGAAAAAGCATTTTGCATAGTGTAATGAAGGATGACTAAATCACTGACTATTCATTTCATTGCTTGATCAATGCTCACTGTGGGATATTTCTTTGAAATAATTACTAGCTAATAGCTGTGGAACACAGTAGTGGACTGTGGTGTGCAGTGACATCTAGTGGTTTGTGTTATTACTCATTTCTTAATTGACTACAATATGCACGAACACATTTGCTTTTAAAATGATACACACATATTGATTTTCACTTTTGAAATAAACCCCTGTTTTTTTTGTTTAAAAAAAATTCCAATTAATTGATTTAATGCTTTCCTATGGGGAAGTTTGAATGCTTGTGCAGAACTCACCATGCATGCGTTAGGTACCCAATGCTCCTTTACGAGAAGCACTGAATGTTGAGGGAGCGGAGAGGCATGCAGCACAAAGGCAGTCTCGGTTGAAAAAAGGTAAGCTAAACTTGTTTTTTTTTTAAGTTTAAGGCACACTACAAATTTGTAGTCCAATGCTATAGTGTTCCATTAATGGCAGCAGTTGCTCCCCGAGAATGTAACTATAACTGATATTAGATAGGATGGGGAATCTCTAAGTATGTGTTCTCCTGATATTAGGGGCCCCCAAATGGCACAGTGCCATGCACACCATGAACTTTACTTAGCCTCATATTCGCTTTCCTACCCATTTTAGTCCATGACTGATGTGCTGGCACAGTTGGCTAGTGCACTATCAATATATGTTACTATTTCTCTTAATTGCAAGTTCTGCTCTCAGCAGGTTAAAACACAATTCTTCCTAAAAAAAAAAACCAAACAAACAAAAAAACACTATTAAGGAAGCTGTTAGTGTTGTAGTGTTCTTAAAATAACACTAAAAGCACCATATCCCCAATAAAGTTGTTATGGTTCTAAGTGTGCCTTGGCACCCTCCCAGAGTTTTCTTGAAACCATATTAAAACAGGTTAACCTGGGTACCTCAGTTACTTGCAAAGCATGCAGTCTTCTACTGCAGGTAATGGATATCTTCACTGAGTTAAAGTGTTACTCTAACCACTAAAACCTCTGTAGTGTTAATATGGTAGGAGTACCCTGACGCTGTTCCCCCATCATGTATAAAATGGTTTACCCTTTTATCTGGTCCTGCCAGGCGCCAGCTTTCGTCTGTAGAAAGATTTGTGACATCTAGCTTCTGCAGAGCTGCAGAAGTCTGGTTTCGATTCTACTGTTTATTCAGTGGCTGAGAGTGTCAGCTGACTGCTCTCAGGCAGAGAATTAGTCTCTATACACCAAAATTTGCAGAGAACTCTTGTTCCAAGCTGGCTGATGATGCCCCATGACACTCCTGGAATCGGAGGTCCACCTCTATCCCCAAAGTGGTTAAACTTGGTATGTGCAGTGTTTCACTGCAAAATGCTACCCATACAGACACCAGGCACCATAATAACTTTACATCACCAAAGTGGTCATGCTGCCTCGAGCAACCCTTTAAGCATGGTCAATATAGTACCAGGATGTTTGGTGTAGAGCTCTCTATGGTAGAGAGCCAGGGCACTCCTCTCACCATACCAGTGTTCTTATTCATATATTGCCATCATTTTCCGCTGAGGTTTTTAGTTACAGAAAGAAAGAAACTCCAGCAATGGGTACATGTGCAGTTACGGAGAGGAGAGAGACATCGGGTTCGGGCGAGTTCGGAGTGGGGCGCAGCAGGACGGGGCAGCGACTGAGGATACGCCCCCCTCCGCCTTCTTGCCTCCACCCTCCCCACCCCCTAACACAGACATCTCTCCCACCTCCCCACCCAGCTGCGGACTTAATCCACACATTTTAGAAAACACAGATGTCTGACTGCGGCTCGTGAACCCCTAGATAGACTAAGACATCACTTACCAGAGACAATGGCGCCATAACATTAGGCCCCACGTCACCAAGAGGTGGCCCACACACCACCACCGCTACATAGCACACTATGAAATCTTAGGGCTCCAACAGAACCACATAAGACCCTATTCAGAATGAATACACAACATACTTCCCAGGATTCCTAAAATCGCAACTAATTCAGGATGGCTAGGGCTAAAGCTACTTGATGAACTACCGAGCTATCTGTTGAATTTCACAATGTTATCTTGAGAACGGAAAAGGTAATACCGTAAAGTTAAGCAAGAGTTTTAATATATTAGCTGCAAAGAAAAATGTTTCTTTTTCCCACACTATATGACTTTTTTTGCCTTTTACCTCCTGCGTGGGAAACCTATTTGATGTTGAGACACTAATAAAGACAGATTTAACACAAAATATTGACAAGATGTGAAAAAGGTCCAGCTTGGCTTACAAACTACAGCAGGCATTAGTGCTTGTTAGTGTTGAATCTTACTTTAATAATAATTTAATTTTACATCATATAACAAACATGGAATTCCTTCATATTAGCAGGAAAAACATTATCCTCACAATATGAGGCTAAACACATATTCCATGACTTCGTGAAGTATTTTCATATCCATCAAGCAAAATCTGTAATATCATAATCCAGTTTTGACATTACACACATTTGTCAAAGTGTACAGAACAGTGTTCATTAAAAGGGGCACTCCACACACCTAAAAACATTAGCTTGCTGAAGTGTTTTATGTGTGTCATCTTTTTATTATTATTTCATAATTTTTTGTAGAAATCAGCACTTTTGTAAATTAACCTTGTTACACCCCTGGTTATTAGTTATACAACTGGCCTTCTAGCTCCCTTGTTGTTTAGCTCAGTGGACGCACACAATTGCCCAGAACACCTGTCTTGCAAAGACTTCTTATTGCGTTGCTTTGGGAAGTCTGTGATTGGACAGCATTGTCTTTATGTAGCTAGCTATGTGTAGTTCTCACTATCAGAGGCTATTTTACAGTTTATTCTCATTTTGTGATTTTTGACAAACGTGTACACAAAAATTGTCAACATGTAGCAGCTGAGCTACCTCACCGGCCTTAATGTTCAATCCTAAAAGAACATAGTTTTTTTTCTGTTTTTTAATTATCTTACAATGGCAGATGTATGCTGGGAAATCTCAGCATAATTTCATGGTACTACCTACTTTGAATTTTGAGCAATGGCACAATAAAATATATACCACACAGTCTGCGCAAAAGTTATTAAATGCAGTAATAATTAATTATTATCTAGCTCTGTTTATCAAGAGGACTTGGAATACAATAGTTGCTGATTAATTCTTCTTCCAAATGAAGAAAAGGAAATTGTACACAAGAGCAAAATATGAAAAGGAAGGAGATGACCTCATCGAGCTGTCTGCGAGTGCCAGGTTCGCTGCTTTCCTATGTCCGGGCTCTTTGTTGAAAGGTTCAGGCACAGTGGGGTGGTGACAATAAAGTACCCTTATCATCTCGTAATATCCAGCCAGAAAATTTACATCTTGCACTTGTGACGTTAAAGATTTCGAAACAGGAAACTGTTCTTTAACATTTTGGAATTGTGATTATTTTATTATTGAAACCTATCTTTCAACATACAGAATAATATATGTGATTTATAATTTTCTTTTTCCATGTGCTGTAGTAGCACTTTTTCCATCCACTGGCGTCAAGATAGGTGACATCAGGTTAGAATTTAAGCATGTCTGTGCCAGTACTTTTGTATTGATTATGTTACTTTACTGGAACTTATTGGAAAATACAATAATAATTGTCTTCATTTTATATTTGTGCTGTTTTTAGTTTATCTTTAATTATATATTAATAAAAGCCGTTGTTGTCAACCATGAACAGGTTTCTTGAATACTTTACCTTTTTTAGGCAGATTTATGGCACTTCTTGAAGGGAAATAAAACTTAATTCATTTACATGATTTCTTGACAACCATTTCCAAATGTGGATTTAAATTACACAGGTCCCTTGATTTATTAAGCATTTAGTTATGGTGGCATGACTGTAGACTATAGAAATCTCCAAATGACTTTAACTTTATGGCATTAATGTTATATGGTTATAATGAATAGTACTAGTGTTTTGAAATGGCCACAATAAATAGTAAAACAAATTAATGGAAAAAAAACCCCACATGAATAGCAGTTTGACTTTGACTTTAGCGGCAATAGCTTGAAGTAATTGTTTTCTGTATGACTTTATCAGTCACTGTGGAGGAATTTGGCCTATTCTTTTACAGTTCATTGAGGTTTGCTGGAAAATTTAGCAGTTCATTAACGTCTTGACTTTGACTGGGTGATTATTTTCTTTTTCAGCCATTTTGTTGTAGATTTGCTGGTGTGCTTGGGATCATTGTCCTGTTTTATGACCCAATTTTGGCCAAACTTTAGCTGTTGGACAAATGGCCTCACATATGACTCTAGAAAACTTTGAAATACAGAGGAGTTTGTGGTCGAATCAATGACTGTAAGATTCCCAGGTCCTGTTGCTGCCAAACAATCTCAAATCATCACCCCTTCACTACCATGCTTACAGTTATTATGAGGTGTTTATGAAGATATGCTGTTTGGTTTTCACCAAACGTGGTCCTGGGCATTATGACCAAACATCTCCACTTTGGTCTCATCTGTCTAGAAGTGTCACCTGCACACTCTCACTGACATACACAGCGTAACTTGCACTTGCACATTCTCACTAACACACCATGTCCCTTACACACTCTCACTAACACACAGTGTCACTTGCACACTCTCACTAACACACACACAGTCTCACACACTATCAATAGCATACACACACAGTGTCACTTACACATTCTCACTGACATACACAACATAACTTGCACATTCTCACTTACGCACTCTCACTTACACACTCTCACTAACAAACACTATCACTGACATACACACATAGTGTCACTTGCACAATCTCTCTAACACACACAGTGTCACTTTTACACACTCACTAACACACACAGTGTCGCATACACACACATTGTCACTTACACATTCTCACTAACACAGTGTCACTTGCACACTCTCACTGACATACACACACACACTCACACACAAGTTCACACCTCTTTATATATAGTCACACTTTATTTACACACAGAAATACAGCAATTTAACACACACAACAATTTACAACCATTCATCCAATAAACAACCCCCATTAGACTACCTTTGAGGAGGAGAAGAGGTCCAGGCTGCAGGAAGTTGCTCTTCTTTCTGCTGGGGGAGCAGGAGAACTATGCACTGTGAGCACAGGCTGCTTCCTGTTCCCCTCAGAGTGCTTCCGGTGTCCACTGGCAGGGGGCAGCCGAGATAACAGGTCATGTCCTGGCTTCCCACTGCCTGCATGAAGCACAGTGCTCTGCATGGGTGCTGGGGTTACAGTAAACCCCATTCCTTGAGGAGGCAAACGGAGAGGAATCCAGCAACTGAACGGCTGCACTGGGGGGTGACTAAGGATCTGCTCACCCAGCATTCCAGCCCCAGACTATGCCTTATTTGCCTTATGGTAGCGCCGGCCCTGGTATTGGGCCTGATGTGTACTATGGTCATTGCTGCAGTCCAGGAGTAATGGGAGTCTGAGCACAGGACTTATTTTTGTGTATACACAAACACACACATATATATATAGCCCAAGACTGTCCATAAATAGTCCCTGTCTCTTTGGAAAACTGGGAGATGAAAAGGAAACAAAAGTGAAAGTACAAACAAAACAAAACACTTTGCCATAGATGGGAGGATGCAGTGTATCACACTACTAACCACTAAAACCATCAAAACATCCTTTGGTTAAAACTAGAGAAGAGCATATTCCAATTATAGGTATAGGCCTCTTTGAGTATTAGCTATATTTGTAACAAGACAGGAAGAAGGGCATAGAAACTTATTACTCCATGGGGCTCGTTGTCCTGGAACTTTCTAAGTGGGAGCAGATGAACTCAGTTGGACACAGGGTAAAGATAACCATGGAAATAAACAGTATTCTAACAAAATAACTACTTTGTTACTGGGTATGGGGCAGGGAAGTGGCATTTGTAGACTTCAAATTGCTTATTGGTCCTATCTAAGTTTAAAAAGTGGATGAACTACCCATTGTCATGATGCCACAGATATTGCTAGCAAAGTGTGTTTCAGATATTGGCCTAATCATGTGTGATTGTAACAGCAATGCTTATTCATTTGTTATGTAAATAATTGTATAACTTTTACTGGTTAGTATAAAAGTGCATTGTGGCAAATGTAAGGGCAGAATTAATTTTATTAAAGGACACGGAGGCTCCTATTATGCTATTCTCTTTCTTTTATTCCTCAGCAGCAAAAGAGAGAAATACTGTAAATATGCAACAAAATTTAAATAATAATATCATTTACCCCAAAGGGTTAACCATATATAACACATTAACCAATGAGAGTGTCCCTATCCTAATAATGTCCCATGTGACCTTAAGCCACTCCTCTTTCTTTTGCTGCTGCCTCCTCAGCTAAGTACAATTTTACATCTCTCTACACATTTGGAAAATGATCTATTTATCTCTGTTTAGTTTGGTACATTTGCCTTAATTTAACCTTGTTGCATTACCTATGCCTTATTTGTCCTTTTTTCTGTGGTAAATTATGTTTTTTATCACTGTTTTATTGCTGTGTTTGTTGCTCCCTTTCCCTCCCCTCCCTCAGTCACCTGGTCAGTTTGATTATCTTCTGACCAGGCTTTTCTACCATCCTGCTTTGAAGGGACCTCAGTCTGTGGCTCCCTCCTTGCACCGGTACCGTTTCCCTCGGTCCCGGCGGTTCTCGGCGTTAGCCGCGGCTAAGTGCCGCTCGCGCATGCGCACATAGCGAGTGTGCATCGCGGCGGCCATGTTTTGATTGGTGGTTTTGCTGTGCTTTTTCCTAACGCGGCCAATACGCTCACCTGGGGGCGGGAACGTGTCTGTGTTACAAGCCTGCTCTACTGCTCTAACTGTGCCTAGTTTTTTCTTGTTACTCAGCTTTGCATATTGTTTTACTTGTGCCTCTTAAAGCTGTATTCCTTAATTAGCTGGTGCCTCTTAAAGCTGTATTGCTTAAATAGCTGGTGCCTCTTAAAGCTGTATTGCTTAAATAGCTGGTGCCTCTTAAAGCTGTATTGCTTAAATAGCTGGTGCCTCTTAAAGCTATATTACTTAAATAGCTGGTGCCTCTTCAGCTGTTGGCTTATTTAGCTAGATGCTAAACTGTCACACTCCTACTCCACAGATAGTAGTGCCCAGTTAAGGCTAAAAATATTTATCTGTCGGTCATTTAATCCTTTCCTCCTGGCCACGCAATGATTGAAGGGCCACAGGAGCAAATGGACTCTGAAGAGTTGCATTCCCTCCTGGACGCGGCTATGACGAAGTCGTGACACAGGCCATATTTACCGCTATGGGGGCCATGTCAGACAATATCTCACTGTCAATTACCAAGGCATTGAAATCCTCCACTTCTAACCCCCGAGAGGATAATCCGGTAGCCCCTAGTGGGCGTAAGGTCGTCAAAAAAGTCCCACCACCTGGACTGAAATGCCTCCAAAACAATACAGACGGACAGGGTACGTCCTGTCACAGATCATGTGGTTGAACCACAACAAGGAGCCCCTCACCGGGCAAAATCGGTGAGGAATTGGAAAAGGGCTAGAGCCCTCATTGAATCCTCCGAATCTGAGTCGGAGCAAGAGGAGGCACAGAGCGAGTCCGATGAGGAGGACTCTTATGAACCCAGTTTTTTTTTTTTATCTCCCTGAGCACAGCTCCATGACAGGAGCGGGAGCAGACTCCAAAGATGGAGTAGACGACTCCGCCCTGGTTGATCCGCAAGGCGAACCACCTTTTGACCCCGACACCTTGCAACACCCGAGATCCTCGGAGTGGTATCCCCTAGAGCACGTTGCAAAATATATCGCTGCTCGTATTAGAAAACCACTCGACAAGGTTGGCACGGAGCAAACTCCGGGCGGAAAGCCCACGCCCCACTATTCCAGATACGGCATGCGCCACCCTGGACGTAGACCCCACAATTGCCCAATTCTTGGGGAAATCAGGCTGGAAAGCCAAGAAGGGCCTGGATTTTGCCTGGCGGAATTGCCAGGACAAGGTCCTGGATATCCTAGGGCCAATTGCAAAAATGTTCGACATGGTCGAAGGCGCAATAACAGGTGGTACCCCGGTGGATTTAGAGGCACTCAGGGGGTGGATCCAGCGAGCCGTATGCCTGCTGGGCAACGCCAATACGGCGGTAGCCACAGAACGGCGCAAGGCAATCTTGATAAAAATAAGCTAGTAAACCTAGCTATTTCAGAGCCTGGACCCCAGGCAAAAGCCCTCCTATTTGGAGATACTTTTGTTAAAGAGCTAGGCACATATGTAGGCACCTTTACGTCACTTGATAAAGCTCAGGCCAACATGAAACAAGTGTTCCACCAGAGAGTTTTTGGCGGGCCGGCAGATATTGGGGCCGTCAGCCCGGCCGAGCACCCCGGGGTTCATACCGGGGCTACCGAGGCCCCATACAGTCCAGGCTTACAACACCTGAACCCAGAACTACCACACCGTTCTTCCCAGTCCAGGGCAGACCATGGCAGTCTCGGGGACCCAGAGGTTCTTCCTATGGCCGACGACCCTATGGTAAGTTCTATACCTCGACATCTGACTGGTAGGGGGCAGACTGTGTAATTTTGTCACTGCATGGCGCAAGCTCACTGCAGATGCATGGATCCTTCACACTGTTTAGGGATACTCTATAGATTTTGTACACTACCCTGTTCAAATACAACCCCCCAACCGCATGGTGTTTCCCACTAACGACCAATACCTAATATCTCAAGAAGTACAAGCCTTAGCCTCCAAGGACGCTATTGCAGAAGTCCTCCCTCTCACACCGGTTTCTTAAGCAAACTCTTCCTGATTCCCAAAAAGGGCGGAGGCGTCCATCCAGTCATCAACCTACGACCCCTAAACATGTTTGTCACTAACACCACTTCAAGATGGAAGGCATCCACTCTCTTAGAGATCTCCTGCTTACAGGGGACTGGATGGTCAAGCTCGACTTGAAGGATGCGTACCTCACGGTTCCGATGGCCGAAGAGTGCCAAAACTTCCTACAATTCCAATGGGAAGAGACCTTATGGCGATTCAAATGCCTACCGTTCGGCCTATCGTCGGCACCATGGTGCTTCACGAAGCTCATGAAACCAGTGGTCGCCCTCCTACGCAGCAGAGGAGTTCGACTCATAATATACCTGGACAATATCCTCATAATGGCGCAAGACCCTCATCTGCTCCTCGAACATTTCTCGTGGACGAGGACGCTACTAGAAAACCTGGGGTTTCTAATCAACTGGGAGAAGTCGGTCACCAAACCCTCTCAGTCAATAGAATTCCTGGGATTCACTATAGATGCTGTGAACGGAGCACTCCTACTCCCGACAGCCAAAGTCAAATCCATCAAAAAGGAAATCAGGCGGACTTTAGCATGTCCCATTCTTACCTTAAGACAACTGGCCAGGATTGTCGGCCTCTCAGCGTCAATCCAAGCCATATTCCCTGGGCCTCTGCACTACAGGGCACTCCAATGACTAAAAGCCAAATACCTTCGCTCAGGGCACTCTGTCAGGATCGGGACAGGGATCCAACACGCAAAGTACAGACAGTAGAAAGGTACGTATACCGGACCTTAGAATGGCCGGACTAACGTACGGAGATATAGAGAATGGTCAAAGACAAGCCAAGGTCGAGGGAACGAGAAGACAGGTAAGCGAGGAACAAGCCGGGTCAAAGGGTAATAGAGATAAGCAGAGTAGTACAAACAAGCCGGGTCGGAACCAAAAGGAAAACTGGAATACAAGAGCGCTGGGTGACTAGACAGACTAGAACCACGACAGGGCAATGAGCAAATGGAAGAAGCACTGTTAAATACCCTGGCTCAGGAGAGTAGACACGCCTCCGACGAGTCCTGATTAGTCTCCAGACAATTGAGTGACAGGTCGGTCCGGGTTGGCGTCATGACGTCGACTGCTGGGCGTCGTGTTACAAAAGGAAGTGGATCCCTCGCGGCCGGCGTGTAAACGACCGGGAGGACCGCGAGAAACGGAGGAAACAGCCCTTCTGGACGGACAAACCCCTAAGTCTCTACCTCTCTCAGAGGTAGAGACCTCAGGTACCCTGACACACTCATACTCTGTTCCTCTCGACTGCACCGCCAAAGAGGAACTCAAGTGGTGGCTACAACACATGGAAGCATGGAACGGCCGAGCGATCTTCGGGAACCACCACAGACATCATAGTGGAATACGATGCAAGCATGCTCGGCTGTGGAGCGCGCTGTGGAGCTATCTCCACCAGAGGAAAATGGTCCCTAGAGGAACAGAAACTACATATCAACTGCCTAGAACTGCTAGCAGGATCGTTTGCTCTACGGTGTCTTAAGTATATCGACCAACTGCTCCATTCTATTACGCATGGACAATATATCAGTGGTCAACAATACTAGCAGAACTGGCAAAAGATTTCTGCCAATTCTGTCTGGACCGCAACATCCGGAAGCTCTGGCGACGGACGCTTTCCTCCAACCATGGCCGAAAACCCGCCACTACGTTTTCCCTCCTTTCTCCCTCATCGCACGAACTCTACTGCATCTCAGACATCACCAAACCTCCCTGATCCTCATAACCCCCTTTTGGACGTCTCAACCCTGGTCCATAGATCTCCCGAGATACTACCGGTGACAACCGACCTTATACGGGATTCCGACGGGAACTCACACCCCCTTTTACTTCAGGGACATCTCCTCTCAGGGGACTCTATTACATCCCAAATGTTCCACTGGCAACTCTGGACCTCCTGGCAGGAGCTTGGGCCCCAGGAGCAAGGAAGTCGTACCTACATGCCTGGAACGCATGGAATGGTTGGTGCATGGAACAACACATGGATCCCATATCTGCAAATGTGAGTCAGGTTCTGAGTTTCCTGACTTCACTTTACAACTATGGTCTGGCATATCATACAATTAACTTGTATAGATCAGCGATCTCGGCAGGCCATCAAGGCTGGAATGGACTCCAAGCAGGAAAGCACCCAGTGGTGTGTCGACTTCTACGTGGCATCAAGTTTGCATGCCCACCAAGACCTAAATATGCAGCCTTATGGATGTTGGCCTTGTTCTCAGACTTTTCGAAAATTGGCCAAGAAATGAGGAACTCTCGATCAAGCAACTCACTACTAAGTTGGTTACGCTATTGTGTCTAATCTCCTGTAAACAAGTCTCAGATGTCGAGCACTGGACCTCACGGCACGCTCGTTTACACCAGAAGGAGTCTCCTTCAACATATCGTGACGTACAAAGACATCCATTACATCAGTCTTCTACCCAGCCCTTCCACATAACGTTATGTCCAGTAGCCTGCCTCAAGGAATATGAGGCAAGGATCGTCTCGATTTGTGATTCCCGGTATCCAGATCTGTTTCTGGCACTCCGACAACCTCACCATCCGGTTTCTACTATCACCATATCTCGCTGCGTTAAATGGATCATGGAGTTGGCGGGCATTGATACCTCCACGTACGGAGCACATTTTGTAAGGGGTGCTATGGCATCAAAAGCCGTTTCTCTAGGTGGTAGGCTAGAAGACCTCCTCCGTGCAGCTGATTGGTCCAGAGAATCTACGTTCCGAGAATTTTATTTCCGACCAATTTCTCATTTTTCCACTGCAGTGATCACGCAGCTTTGAACTAGCATAATAGGAGCCTCCGTGTCTTTTAATAAAATTACCAGATTTTACTAATTTCATGACGTAAAGTCATGATTTTATAAAGGACACGGGTATTATCCCACCCAATCCAGGTAAGTTACGCCCTCCCTGTGAATATACTGTCATGTAATGGGGCACGAGTTGTGTAATAATGTTAATTATTCTTTCACCTGATGACTAGTACTGAAATGACAAATTGGTTTTTGGTAGATAGGATCGTAATATAATATGGAAATAAGATCCAAGAACGTATTTTACCATTTCATTTCTTTGTTTTACAGCCTCCTAATTTGGTTGTCATTCTGGTCCATGCCTGCCGATACAAGTTCAAGCAGAAGGTTGCCTGTTTCATCTGGAGCCCGTTGCTATAAGTTTCTGGAAATCACGGTTCTTCACTTTATTGACTACATCGTTTTTCTGTTTGAGGAAGTGTTCATCAACAACATCAAAAGAAAGAGGAGTGGCTTAAGGTCACATGGGACATTATTAGGATGGAGACACTCTCATTGGTTAATGTGTTATATATGGTTAACCCTTTGGGGTAAATGATGTTATTATTTACATTTTGTTGAATATTTACAGTATTTATCTCTTTTGCTGCTGAGGAATAAAAGAAAGAGAATAGCATAATACTCGCCTCCGTGTCCTTTATAAAATCACGACTTTACGTCATGAAATTAGTAAAATCTGGTAATTTCTATATTTTGTGTAAATTAGTTGATATGGGGTTTTAATTTTAATACAAACCACCAGTTATTAGGGAATATATAGTCGACATGAGGCAGGGCTAAATAGTAAGATTGGTAGATCCCAATAAGATATATAGAGGCCTCGAAATCAAAGTTCATGTGATTTATGTGAATTGCTACATCCCTAAATGACCAGTGTGAATGATCCAATTCTACCTCTAGCACAGTTTAGGGAACCATTAAGAAGGTTCTGAATGAAAGAAAGGAAATTATTTTCAGCAATAATTGTTTCCTGTAGTTAACTCTAAGGGGCTTTTACGGGAACATGACTAGCTTAGGAAAACAAATAAAATTGCTGATTTGTTTTACATGTGTACATAGACAACAAAAACAAACAACTTTTCTTATTATTTGAAACATACAAAACGACCTGAATGTATTGTGAAAGGTAGGTAGTTTTGTTCATTTATTTTTTGAACATGCTATCAACTGTACATTTGTTCTCAATAGACACTTCCACGTTAACAAAGTTCATATGGTTTGTGACCTATTAAAGGACTTTCAATGTCAGAATAAAGTTTCCAATTTTAAAGAAGGAAAGATTCTGGTACTTGTTAAACTATGTTTTGTATTTCTACCAGGATGTTGGCACTTGGTAAGGGCGAATAGCCCAGAAAAACATTGGTGTACACATGTTAACTTCTGTCTCAGGAACATTTCAACCTTGCTGTTAATACAGACATCGCACAAATCATTAGACAAACAACAATCTTTATCCTGGCTAATGTTTTATGGGCAACAGATGATCAAACAAAGGCTATGTCATAACTTGCCTAGGCTACCATGCTGCTATGATGGCACTTTCAAGTCTTGGCCACCCAAACGCACGCATGCGTGTATACAAGAGGCAGGCAGCGACCTTCATATCTGATTCGCGTCACATCTCCCGTGTAGCACAAGATGCTAAGGAGACATGCGCTTTTGTACCATGCCACATGACAGCCCTATGGATGTGGCTAGAACCTAAGGGGCTCCTATGGCAACCCCAGAACTATGACAGTCCATGACCCAATGGGCTTGTACAGAGGTGTGTCAGAACAGGCATGGCCTCAAACAGCTGAGTTATCATTGCTCAGTTCTTTTCTGTTTCTCAGTAAACACTCACTGTGCCCTGACTTGGTCTTTGCCTTGCCCCTATCTAGATTTGTTTGCCTTGGACTTTATTCTTTTTCCTCAATAAGTACTGCATTCTGGGTTTCATACAACAACCCGACCGCCAATGGGGTCAACTGATTCAAGAATTTTTTTATGTGCAAAGATAGAAATAGAATGTTGTTAGAAGCTAAATAACACAAGCATTCACGACCTGGCCTAAAATTCCCACACATGCATCTGCAGAGCTGGGTTTCCCATTAGGGAGAGCAGGCACCTGTCCTATAGGGGGCACCTGTTATCAGCACTTGTTAAGCTTAAGTGAACTGATGGGAAGAGATAAGCACCAGGAGCCTTGGCAAGTCTCCTCCTGTAGTCCAGTCAGCCTTAATAGCAGAGCTGACGGAGCAGTTATAGTTGGTGTAAAACTTAGCGCTATTCCAACGCCTCCAGTGTCTGTGTGTGGGTCTGGACAGGAAAAAAAAAAAGGATCACTTCCCATCTGCCCACTAACAGCTTCTCGCCCAGAAAATGCTTGCTGGGGGAGCATGGGAGTTCTGAGTGATGTACACTATAGTACAGTCAATGTAGCTTTGCTATCAATCATGGAGGGTCATTTTTTTGCAAATAACCCTTCAAATTACACAAGCCTGTACTATAACCACTTATTTTACGCTATGATTCATTTTAATACTCAAAGCCTTAACCTGTTTAAGGTTAACTCTTCTTAAACACTCAACACCCCATGCACACTAAATCCAATAATTCTAAATATTGGTAGCTTGACAAAGATCCTTTGGGGGTTGAAACATTGCCTGTACACTCTACCAATAAACCTGCAATTTTGGTTACACCTTGAATGCCTGGATAATTGTCTTGTTTCTAAACTGCAGAGTGGGATTTGGCCTACCTCAGTTCCGGTTGCACCCTGGGGACAAGTGAATCCCTTTGTTCCACTAAATTCTGATACACTTTTATTTATTTTTTTACATTGTTATACCTACAAAGCCACTGTTTTACTTGTGAAACATTGCTGAATACAAATATGTGCATTTTATTGCAGTAAGAACTAACAGTATAAAATGTCACACAGAACTAAAAAAAAATGTTAAAATCTTAATTTCTCATACTTTTTTAGATTTTATTCATAATGAATTATGTTTCATATATGAATAGTTCATGTGAAATGAAATCCCTGTTTCTCCTGAATAAAATGATCTATAATAAATGTGGGTGCACTTAATATGAAAAAGGTGAATTACGGTTGGACAGACATATAGTGCAAATTCCAGGTTTTGTTTACGTTTTGGTTTGCTAACAACGTGTACAACTGGCTCAGTCTTTAACCCCTTAAGGACCAAACTTCTGGAATAAGAGGGAATCATGACATGTCACACATGTCATGTGTCCTTAAGGGGTTAAGGGGTTAACCAAAAACAGTGCTTTATGAAAACGCTGTTTTTTGGCTGTTGTAATCCTTTACTCACAAAGTTTCATTACTGCTATTACCATTTAGAATAATCTTAGGAGAGAGCATATTCAAGAATAGAGCAACACACTCTCTTAGAATGAACCTATACAGCAATGTATTTACCACAGACCAACAAGGTCTAGGCCTAGTGGGAAAGTTGGAGAGTGTGGCAGAATATTTTTTTAACACGTACTTGTTTTGTTGTTACAGCACCTGCAGCTGCTATGTAGAACAGGTGCATAGGTCCAAGGATAAAGGTAGTTGCATTGTGACCTACTCCTGACACTTCTTCCACTACCACTCCCACTTTTGACTGGCCACCATGCATACAGCTGTTCTACTCCAGGGCAGTCAACCAAATAACATAATTGTCACTGCCCAAAAAGGGTTGACCCATCCAACAGTTGGCTAAAAAAAACTTGTTTGAATGCACACCAGGTTGCCTGCCAATCAAACAAACTGGCACACTGAGAGTGGACCATGCAGGAAGTGCTGTTTCAGAACTCTCAGCATGGTCCTAGTGCCCCGAGTGCAGTTACAAGTACGCCTTTTGGGGACAGGACATCAGGAAACAAAGTCGCGACAATGCGACAGGACCCCTCTGTCAGTTCTTACATTGGCTTCCTGAATCCTATAGGAGTAAATTCAAGGTACTTATCTACATCTACTAAGCACTGAACAAGTCTAGCCCCTCCTATATCTCTACACTGATCCGCAGGTATGCACCTTATTGGTCTCTCCGCCATGCCCATGACCTTCTCCCGTCTGCTGCTCGCACCAGTACAGCCAACTCACGCTTGCAGGACTTCTCGCGGGTGGCTCCTTTCCTTTGGAATAGCCTGCCTACGACCATCAAGCTCTCTCTCTCTCTCTAGTCTTCAATCATTTAAAAATTGCCTCAATACCCATCTCATTAGGAAAGCTTATGGCCTCCCAGAGTAACCGCTACCTCACATACCTGTCCCTTGCTCTCTCCTAAAGGGCAGCACTCTACTCCCTTCCCCAGCCCTGCTTCACTGCACCATGTTTGATTGCTACCTCCTGTCCTGTTGGATTTTACGCCCCACCTCCTATAGACTGTAAGCTCATTTGAGCAGGGCCCTCTTCAACCTATTGTTCCTGTAAGATTTTGTAATTGTCTAATTTATTGTAAAATCTCCCCCTTTGATAATATTGTAAAGCGCTACGGAATATGCTGGCGCTATATAAATACCAGTAATAATAATATGTGGTAAAGTTATAGAATGTTTGTGTAATGCACAAAAAAAATGAACACCATGGTTATTCAACCCTGACCTACAGGAACAAAGTGAAGTTATAGGAAGTTGTTTTTGGTAAGTTTCGTTACTAAAGTTTACATATGAGGAAGAAGTGTGTTTCTATTTTACTTAAAATACAGTAAAAAGGTGAAATACATTTAAGTTACTTCCTCTTTTAAAAGATATGAAATACTAAAAAATAGAATCACATATGTGTTATTAACAAATGTATGTTAAATGTGTCAAAGCAAAAAATATTTGTAAAAATAATGCTATTACTATTAGTAATATTATAAGTTTCCTTTTTATATATAAACATACAAGATGCATTTGTTGAAGAACATGTCATTTGTAGAATCTATCTTGGCTCGACCATTTTATCTACTTATACCTCAAGTTAATTTATAATTATATGTGACCTTATTAAAAGCAGCTTTGTCACTTTTCTGTATTTCATAATCTTTATACATACAGACACACATACCACAGACACATATACATACAGAGACACATACACACAGACAAACACACAGACACATACACAAACACACAAGACACACATACATAAAAAGACATACATTCAGACACACACATACATACAGACAGACAGACACACAGACACATACATACAGACAGACAGACACACAGACACATACACATACATACAGAGACACACACATACACACATACAGAAACATACATACAGACAGACACATACACAGATAGACACACAAACACATACACACATACATAAAAACAAAAACACACATATACAAAATGTTTAAGTCACCCTCCTGTTTCCTACCTTTTAGTTGCAGGAGGGTGACTTCCCTGGGGTCCAGTGGTGGCTGGTGGGAGTCAGAGTTTCCACTCTGACTTCCTCCCGCGTGGGCTCTCGCTGCTAGCTGGGAGGAGTGACGGACAGTCACCTCCCCCCAGCTGTAATGTCATCACATTAATGCGCTGCAGCCCCCTGGAAATTCATCTCTATCGGGTGGCCCTAACAGCATGGACCACCCGATGGGCCCCTTGAAAATGCGGCCCCGGCGGTTTGCCACGCGGGCCAGGGCCGCAACACATGGTGACGACCCCTGCGACCCCTGCGATCGCGGTATGTGTGCCATGGTCTGGGCCTGCATGAGTGCTGCCAGCACTGGGGAGCTACAGTTCATTGAGGGAACCATGAATGCCAACATGTACTGTGACATACTGAAACAGAGCATGATCCACTCCCTTCGGAGACAGGGCCACAGGGCAGTATCCAACATGATAATGACCCCAAACACACCTCCAAGACGACCACTGCCTTGCTAAAGAAGCTGAAGGTAAAGGTGATGGACTGGCCAAGCATGTCTCCAGACCTAAACTTTATTGTGCATCTGTGGGGCATCCTCAAACGGGAGACGGGGGAGTGCAAGGTCTCTAACATCTACCAGCTCCATGATGTCGTCATGGAGGAATGGAAGAGAACAGTGGCAGCCTTAGAAGCTCTGGTGAACTCCATGCCCATGAGGGTTAAGGCACTGCTGGAAAAAAATGGTGGCCACACAAAATATTGACACTTTGGGTCCAATTTGGACATTTCCACTTAGGAGTGTACTCAATTTTGTTGTAAACGGTTTAGACATTAATGGCTGTGTGTTGAGTTATTTTAAAGGGAAAGCAAATTTACACTGTTATACAGGCTGCACACTTACTACTTCTCATTGTAGCAGAGTGTCATTTCTTCAGTGTTGTCCCGTAAAAAAAATATAATAAAATATTTAAAAAATGAGAGGGGTGTACTCACTTTTGTAAGATAATGTAAATGTATTATTGTTATACAAATCATCAAAGAGTGCCACCAGACTGTATACCTGGGTGAGGGGGGGGGGGGGGGGGGGCGGTATGAAGATTTGTATAATAATAATAACATGATATGGCTGGGGGGCAATTTGGTATACAAACCCCCAGCCATATAATTCTATTATTATTATTATTATTATTATTTAAATCATAATACAGAGCCCCCCATCCAAGTATACAGCCCCCCCAAGCCATATAATTTTTTAAATATAAATTATCATACAGCAGACCCCATCCAAATATACACCCTTCCCAGACATATAATGTTATTATTATATAAATCATCATCCAGCATCCCATCCCACTTCAAGGTATACAGGGCCCCCAGCCACATAAATGTATTATTGTTCTACAAATCATCATATAGTTTCCCCCAGGCTGTATACCTGGATGGTGGGTGCTGTATGATGATTTATATAATAATAATAATAATAATAATAATATTAATATTAATAAACGTACAAAGCTGGAGAGGCCCTGTGTACCTGGATGGGGTTTCCGTACGAAGATTTGTATAATAATAATAATACAATTATATGGCTGGGGGCGGGCCTGCATTTTATTAAAATTCCAATATTTGTGTTACAGTAAGGAAGATTTGACCATATGTTATGTCAAAATGTAAAATATAAAATTTGAATGCTTTGGTATTTATGTTTCAAAAGCTTGAAATGGCAATTGTATTTTTATATTTTTTTGATTGCTGTGAAGATTTCACATAAATTATATTAAAAAAAAGAAAATATCCACCATTTAATTTTTTTAATTATAACAATCTGTATATACATTTAGTAACAATTTTTCACAAAAATTTTAATGGTACCTTTTTTCCACTTGCATTTTTTTTGAAAATGTTATTTCTTATAAAAATTAAATGATAGCCTTATAGTTGTGGGTGGCCCCCCTGTGCCTACTAGCTTAGTGGATGTACTTCCTCAGGATGTGGGGATAGTAAGACGCTCCTGTTATTTGCAGGTTTCTCCATGCAAAAAAATCTGTAAGAATCAGCAAAACTCCCTGGTCTTGATTTCTCTAGTCATCCTTTCTAGCCAGAATGAAGAACTAGCAAGCTTATCTATGTTCTTATTAAGAGCAGAATTATTTGCCATTCTCACCGTGTTTTTTTAGTTGTATAGCTTTGGCGGATGTTATAATCTTTATTAGGGTTTCCCATGATTTCATGAAGAAAAGGGGCATTTGCCACATGTTTGAGTTTGGTGTAAATATATTTTAGTCATTTTGTGAGTTAGACCTGACTTTTTTGAGACAAATGTAGAAAATTCCAGCATATTTAATTTCATTTTGAGTTGTTTGTAATAAGCAATTCAGTGCAATAAGAAATAACGTTTTAGCAATAAATTAGCTAAAATGGGTAAACTTCATTCGATTAACTATTTTAATAATAAAGAATCTGTAACAGAATTTCCAATGCATAAAATAAAAAAGCAGCTCAGCTTTAAGGAGTAAACTGGATTTGAAAATAGATATGATAATTGTGTTTGCTTTTCCACATTTTAATCCATGAAAACATCACAAGATGTTTAAAAAACGCGCATGGGAAGAGATAAATTATTGTAAATGGAAGGACATTTTGATGGATACAAAGGGGGAAGCAGACAAAAGGAAGTGATTGTCTTCCCATATTTCCAGGAAGCCCATGGGCAGTGAGGTCAGGCGTGAGTTGAAGGGCAAGTAGCTTGATCTCAGGATGAGAATGGCAGGTGGCCACATCATCAGACATATGTCATTGACATTGACTCATTGTTAAGTACTGTATATACATTGTCCTCAGATGATCCATCTGAATCGCATATGTAGATATTATTACAAGAACACTTTCACACTGAGATCAACACTTTTTATTTATTTTGTTTTATCTTTATTTAATAATATTATTTTACTTACACATATTATGCCAATAGGATGTCTTTAGAATAAATCATAGTAAATAATATCCAATAATGACCTGGTGAGCTCTCCTATTGTTTTTTTTTTCATTTCCCTTAGATTTCTGGGGTTGTTTTCACTCACTGGATGAATTGGATTGGTTAATTGCCTCTACGTTTGGGTTAGGCCAATATTGGCTCAATATACCAGTTAGGATGGTTTTTGCTCCTGTGGTTTTGGTGTGTGTTTTACGGTACTGTTTTTTTTTTCTGTAATACATTATGTCTAGGCGCAAAGTTACTGTGCACTCTGTGCACGATCTTTAACCGCCTGATGATGCCTCACCTGCATGATTGTCTCCCACTAACATTGGTGGTCCAGCCGACCGTACTGGGGATGATTAGTCGCTGGCACTACAAAGGTCTGTGATGGAGGCCATTATGTCAGCTATGGGTTCTATGCCCTCTGCCTTGTCTCAGATGATCTCGCTTTCACATTCCTGGCCCTACACCACATATTTCTCATACTGGTGTGAACCTCACATGGGCATGGGCCTAAGAAGGTTGTTTCCAAGTCTGGACACACATCCCTTTATGCATTCAGAACTACAAGGATTGATGGTGCACAAGTCATCCCTGAGAGCATGTATACATGAGGCAGAATGGATGTGGCTGTAAAAGATTTATTGGAGCACAAATAGAGAACGACTCTAACTCAGATATTGGATCTAGAGCGGAGGGAGTGATCGATTTGGCCTGTGGCTCTCAGGACAGCTTTTATGCACCAGATTCTGATCTGGATATGATCAAACCTAGGATGCCATCTAAGGGCCAATTTCAGGAGACTCTCCCTGTAGACTCAGGGGATGCTGACCTGGATCCGTTGGGTGAACCACTTTTTAACCTCATTGATCCTGAATATCCTAGGTCAGTGTAGTGGCTCCCAGCGGATCATGTTGCCTGTTACATAGAGACTTGGGTATGGCATCCTCTCAGTAAGACACCCAATGGCCCATGCCTAGTGGTCCCGAATAATGTCTGTGACACCACTGTGGTGGATCCTAAGATGACCTAGTTTTTGTCCAAATTTAGGAATCTCCAGTCCAATTGCTTGATTTGGCAGAGGATGCCTGAGGATCTCCAGGGTTGAGTCCAGAGAGCTCTTTTTATTGTGGGGAAAGTTGATGCTTCCCTATCTACAAGGCGATACTGTTTAAAATTGAGCCTAAATTGGCAAACCTTGCTCTCACTGAAGTGGAGAAATATGCCCAAGGTCTGTTGTTCGAGGATACTTTTATTAAAAGACCTGGTAGATTTGTGGGAACTTTCATGGCCCTGGACAAGGCCCAATGCTCTATGTGTAGCGTTTTCCATAGGTGGGTCTCTACCAAGGTCGTCAGACCCAGACCCATAGTTATTCTGGTTCACAACGTATGAGCTGAGGCTCAACCCAAAACCACTCCTATCAGGAGATGAAAGACAGTTCCCCCTTCTTTGCTTTGAGGGAGAGACCATGACTGACCATGACCATGACGACGAAATGACTGATGAACCTTAGACTCGGTTGCCAGTCTTCACAACTGTGGTGCTTATTGCAAGGGTATGACCATGGGTGGATTTTGAGCACCGGACAAAGTGCATCGTCACATCAATGCTCTGGAATTCTGGCTCGTTTTTTTGCTATTTAGTTTCTTGAGTGACACTACCAATAATTGCATTCGCCTATGCATGGACAACATTTCCGCTATCCGTTGTCAGCCATATGAGTGGCACCAGGCCCGGACTAGCCATCGGGCACACTGGGCAAATGCCCGGTGGGCCGCGGTGGCCACGGGCCGAGGCCGGCAGGGGAAGGTCCCAGGATCTCCCCTGCCGGTCTATGCAGGGCCGGCACTATCCGAGCGCCGGCCCCCCTGTTTGCCATGGAGGGCCGGTGGGGAGATCAAAGATCTCCCTCACCGGCCCCCTTGGACAGACATGCGGCACATGCGGCTGGGGAGGGAGAGGACCCGGCGGAGCTCTATCTTGCAGCTCCGCCGGGTTCCTCTCGCGAGATCCGGCGCGTTGCCATGGCAACGACCGGATCTCGCGAGCTAGAGTTCACTCACCAGTGGACCACCAGGGATAGTGCCGGAACCCCCCTCCCAGGTACCACCATGCCGGTCCCCTCCTCCCAGGCTAAAGGTAAGAAGGGAGGGGGGATTTAATGCCTGTTTAGTTATTTTTTACCCCCAAACACACACACACACACACACACAATATCCATTCTAACATTCACACCCATCACACACAGCACTCTCACACACAGCACACACAGCACTCTCACACCCATCACACACAGCACTCTAACACACAGCACTCTCACACACAGCACACAGCAGTCTCACACACAGCATACAGAGCACTCTCACACACAGCACTCTCACACACAGCACTCTCACACACAGCACACACAGCATTCTCACACACAGCACACACAGCACTCTCACACACAGCACACACAGCACTCTCACACCCATCACACACAGCATTCTCACACACAGCATTCTCACACACAGCACTCTCACACACAGCACTCTCACACCCATCACACACAGCACTCTTACACCCATCACACACAGCACTCTCACACCCATCACACACAGCACGCTCACACCCATCACACACAGCACCCTCACACATCATAAACAGCACCCTCACACACAGCACCCACACACACATCACACACAGCACGCCTCAAACACAGCACCCTTCACATACACACTACATCCCTCACAGACACCCACTGCACCAAACACACACACACACACACAATACTTCCGAACATATTTATATTATATATATATATATATAATATAAATATGTTCATGTGTGTGTGTGTATATATATATATATATATATATATATATATATATATATATATATACACACACACACACACACACACACACACTACAGCACCCCTTACACACATACTGCACTCCTAAATACATTACGTTCCAGACACACACTGGATCCCTTACCAAACTCTGGATCATATACACACACTAGATCCCTTTATACACTCTGAATCCATTATATACACACACTCACTAGATCTCCTACACATTCTGGGTCCTTCGAACACACACTAGACTCCTGTATACACACACACTGCACCATCTACACACACAACATTCCTAAAATACACACTCTGGATCCCTTATAAACACACTAGATTCATTGTAAACAAACACATACTACACCTCTAAACACACACTCTCTACATCCCCTATACACACATTCTCTACAGCCCCTAGCCACATATGGATTACATTACACCAAAAACACAACACGACTAAAACTGACCTTATTACACAATACTACACCACAATCAGCTCACTCTACACACACACAATCCTACAAGCAGGCTCCAAACACATGCACAATGCTCTTTCCTGGCCCTTTTGTCTCCTGGTATCCATTTATAGAGACACCAGAGACAAGTTGCAAGGAAACACAGTGCAAGCATGTTATTAAATTTGCTTGCACTGTGCAGAACAAATACAGGGCTTTTTTTCTCATGCTAGAGCTCTTTAGCAGAGTTCGGCGCATGGTCTGCCCTGGAAGAGCATTTAACCAACACTTTGAGAGGGGGCGTGTTTGTCATTGGTGATGACGAAACACACCCTCTCTGCCCCGCCCCCTTCTTAGTGGGCCGCTGTGATAAAAAAATGCCCGGGCCGAATTTTTCTCCCAGTCCGGCCCTGAGTGGCACTCAATTGGAATGTTGGCTCGCCTAGTTTTGGATTTTTTAAGGTTTTGTCTGGAATGGAACGCATTGGTGTAGGCAGAATATCTCTCCGGTCTTCAATGTACATGCAGATTGGAGTCACATTATCTCTCCGACGTTAGTGATAGGAGGTTGGATTTCAGGGTTTTCTCCAGTATTTTTTCCCTCTGGGGACTGTTTGCTATACACCTCTTAACAACCCAACAGAGTAACCAACTGCTGCATTTTTTTTCATTTGGCACCCACACATGGAAGCAGAGTCGGTGGATGCTTTCCTACAGGATTGGAGTGGGGATATTCATTATGCATCTCCTTGATTTGCCATGATTCCCAGAGTCCTCTTTAGGTGAGGCGTTGGTTGGCCAAATTGTTTCTGCTGACACTGTTTTGGGGGACACAGTCATGGTTCCTACAATGGTGGACTACACATAGCTTCTGCCATTGTATCTAGATCTTCTCCACGACCCAAACGGTCACCCTCATCTGCTAATCCTGCATGGGTCTCTATCTCTGAGGGTGTAGCAGATTTCAGGGGACACTGGGTAATTCAGGGAGTTTCAGAGGCTACATAACGCCTCCTGGCAGATACTTGGTCTCCCGGCACTAAGAAATTATATGGGGTCGCTTGGCGAGCTTGGGCTACCTTGTGTTTGGCTAGAGATGTGTTTCCTATTTTAGCACCTGTCACTGCGGTGCTCCAATTTCTTACTTCACTATATGATTCCGGACAGACAAATAGTACTTTTAACTTATAAAGGTTGGCCATTTCTTTGGCTCACCAGGGTTTTGACTGTTCCCCGGCTGGTCAAAATCCTCTCATTTTCTGTCTGCTGAAGGGTTCCAGGATCTCACATCCTCTTAAACCTAGCTATTCTATTACATGGGATGTGTCCTGCGTGCTTTCACTTTTCAGATCTTGGCAATCTAAACCAAACCTTTCCTTGCATCAGTCATCGGCCAAGCTTGTCACCCTCTTCTGCTTTTTTTCCTGCAAGAGGGTTTCTGACATTTGTTTATTGGATGTCGACGCGTGCTCCTTCACTCCAGATGGTGTGGTATTTAACATATCCATGCGCACTAAGACTGCAATTAAGTCTAGGTTATACTCGCCATTCCACTCTACCACTACTTTGTGTCTGGTTGTCTGTTTGGAGGAGCATGAGATTCATACCAATGCTTATCGAAAGGCTTTAGTTCCGCATCTTTTTCTGTTTATTCTTCCTTGGTATTCACCTGTCTTGAGTACGACCCTAGCACTTTGGGTCAAATTGATAATGCAACAGGTTGATGTGAACACGTCTGTTTTCAGAGCACATTCCTCCATGGGAGCATCTGCTCAAGATATTCTTGGGACGCATTTGGAGGAATTGATCCTGACTGTCAACTGGTCATGAGAATCTATGTTTTGCAAATTATATTTTAGACAGGTCTTACATTTTTTCTACAGTTTTTTTAAAGCATCTATAAACTTACAATATGAGTCTCTGCGTCTTGCCATTTTGCGATTTCTAGACGAAAAGTCAGGCAAGTTTTGTCCCTCCTTTGTATTGATTGGTTCATTTACCTCTGTTTGGGTTCTTTCCTTTCCCTCCCATTTATTGGTTTTGTTTTTCTGTAGTTTTCCTAATGTAGTAAACTCTGTTGGGTGGTTATTTGGTGTTTTATGTGATGAGGTGTTTGTTGGTCATTGATTTTTTGGTATTTAAGGTGTAATAAGTTCTGAATTCTGAATGTGTACTTGTACTTCTGTAATTTTACACTTTTATTTTAACAGCTGGGCTCCTGTTCTTTTTGTGTCTTCACAACATGATTCCAAAATGAGCCATGCAACATCCCATGTTTGCCTTCATTGTGTGCAGCTTAAGTTTGGGGACTCTCCCATGTCTTGGAGGCCATGTTTCCAGTATCTTCAATGTTTGATGGGATTGTTTCCATGTTGGATCATGTGACAGAGCACCCTGTCACTGAAAATACTTGTTCGTATGCTTTTCTCGTTCCAGTTCGGTAACCGAACAAAGCCACAAATGTTCTCTTTTTATATCCCCCGTACTCAGCCCACCTTGGAGCTTGTTAACCCTATTGCCCTCTCTTGACACCTCCATCATCGGTTCACACCTAATTGTTTCAAGTGTAGTGGGTGGACGCCATTCGCATGAACGAACACGTGGGAACTGAGTCGGCAGCAATCTTGTCACGTGAAAGCAGGCAGCGGTGTTCAGGCGTCAAGTGTATGGAACTATAATCGAACAGACTATCTCACGAACACCGTTGAACTTCTATCCTCGTCTGCTTCATTTCCAAACATCTCAGGAGAGCGCTGTTCAGTAGGTTTGTTCGCACGAACTTGGAAAATAATTGCTACTAGGAAACAGAGAATCTGTTTGGTACTTTATTCGTTTTGGGACTCCCAAAAGTGACCGAGTCACCGCCACTTTTCCTCTGGAACTATTTGGGGCAGATGCCACGTGTGCGTTCGGTCAAAACTTTATCCCGGTGGCGATTTGACTGTATTTGTGGGTTCTGAGTGCTATTTGGATACTTTGAGTTAACCAAACCAGGAAGTAACAGGGCTGTTTTTTTATTGACAACCAGGGGGAGTAAGAAGGCTAATTAATAAAAGTGACAATTTCTTTTGAAATTCACACTTTTTGCAAAATTAGAAAATAATAATAATATAATATTGACACACTCTTCACACATAAAGCATTCCAGCAAGCTAAATTGCTTTAGGTTTGTGCAGCATCTCTTTAAGTAATGCACTAGAAACTACAGAGAATCCCTTTGTAAAATATGTCCAGGAGAGCTGAAAATGCAGGAAGTGGGTAACACAAGCATTTGCAATACAAAGGAGACAGATCAGCTTATCACAGCAGCCAAAGCAATGCATTATATACAAAAAGGGCAAAATGCTTTATTTATGGAGATAAATCCTGCCTTGCTTCAAACAAGACTACCATTGACAAGAAAAAGCCTCTACGTGGCAGAAGAGATGAGAACACAGTAGCAATTGTTTTATTGTTCAAAAAAAGCAGACACCGTTATTAAATATTGTTGTAATATTGAATCAGGTGCACTTTCTCACGTGCAAAGACTAATTTCTTCAAAAAATTAGACAATACATTTACAGAAATGGTGTCCATTACTAGTGGCAACAAACTGTCTAAACAAGGCTGAGGCAAAAAAGGCAAAAGCAGAGACATTACATAGCTACATGCAAAATGTAATTTACTAACCCGAACTTACAGATAATATATACTCAGTGTTTTAGTGTTTAAAATGTGTGGATTCGATGTGAACTTCAATAGCAATAAATTGAAAATAACAAAAGATGGTACTTTGCACACACAGGGTTTTGAAAGTAATAAAGTATTTGTATTAACTAAAAAAAAACACAAAAAGAAGAAGCCAACATAGCAAGAATTGCTCAAACTGTAGATATATATGGCACAAGGCAATTTCTGATCTAGAGAGACAAGATTTGAAGTGAAAAGTAGACATTAAACTTTGTCAGAAGGGTCACAACAGAGAAGCATGTGAATGTTGTCTGATAGAGAAAGGTACAAGGACCCTGTTACCAAGCAGAGTCAAAGGGAATTCAATAAAGTCTCTGCAACTCATTCAGAGATAAGGCAAAAAAGTTCCCAACCACTAAAGAACACAACAGCAAACAACAAACCTACTAAACAGTGTGCCCTCTACAAACACCAATACAATAATATAAATACAAAAGAGGAGTAGGAATGCAAAATGAAAGATAAACACTTCTAAGGTGCAGATATAAAAATATATACAACCTTGTAATGATGAAGTAAGCGATATCTATATAAAAATAAATCGCATATAGTGTATTACAGAACCAAAGTGTTATAACACGCAAGGTGATTATGGGAACTCACAAGATTGTAATGTAAAACAGGCCCATCATCCTCAGTCAGGCAGGATCTTCAGTGTATATGAAGTTACAGACTCTTCTATAGACTTGGAATAGAAAAAACCAAATGATAGTGCAGACAGAAATTATATAGAATGAATTTAATATACAAATGCACTTACAAAAGGATCCAAGTAAAACAGCATAAAAACCACACTAAGGTGGTATCAACAGCATCAAAGTAAGTCCCCAAGTGGTGTAATCCGACGCGTTTCGTCTAGTTGACTTCCTCAGGGATTGTGATTGTTCCATTCTGGGGTCGCCGTTTAAATCTACCGCCGAAAATGCCGGGATGTGATGCACCTGTGTGTTTTCGTCTTCCTGTGCGTCTCAGCCTGGAACGCACTGAGTGTATCCGGCGTCGTTTCCGGTTCCGGTTTAGCGATAAAGAAAAAACTTCTATGCGTTTCATGCTGGAACGCATTGGCGAAAATGGGAACCCCTCGGAAAAAAGGCTACTACATAGTGATTTTAAAGTGTCCCAAAATGAAAGGGTACATACTTCTAAGTATAGTTATACATATAGATGAAAAATATAAAAAAAAATATAAAAAATAAATGACAATAAAAACAAATAAAGATTGGGATGAGCAAATCTAATAAAAATCTAATGAAAAATATATGTATATACCCAATAATACTGGGACACTTTTTCCATCTGTGTAACATGAATACATATTTTAATGTTGTTGTAAAACAAAACAGTATAAAATTCAGAATTAATAATTCATAATACTCCAGTAAACAAAACAAAACAGTATACAATTCAAAATTAATAATTCATAATACTCCAGTAAACAAAATAATAATTGGTACTCCCAAAGGATTTCTGGAAACTTAAGAAACAAGAATTAGACATCGCAAAAAAACATATAAAATATGTAAAAATATATAATATAATAATGGTAATGATAAACAGAATTGTACATAAAAAATATACAGGTGATATATACAAGAAAGAAGATATATTGTGAACAAGGGCCAGCAAAAGAAGAAGAACCCACAAGGGGAAAAGAAGAGATTGTCCTGAGGAATCAGATTAAACCTGTAAGATCTATATCCATATTAAGGTCTTTTTTAAGGGTGTAGACTGATGCATTCATTAAATGATTTTTCTCAGTGTTTCTACATTTTAGCTTTAGATGGATCTGCTTTGAATACCTAAAATTCTTAATAATTTCCCCATATATAATTTTTTCAATCCCATTACACCAATAAATCTCCATTCACCGTTTTAAAATAACTTCTGCTCATATGTCACAGTAACAGAACTTTAGATGAGCTCAAAATTTCATTGTAATTTTTTATAAAGCGCCAACAAATTTTGCAGCACTGTTCAATGGGTGGATAGGTTAAAGCACAAATAATATAAATTTAGTTTATGAGTTTTGACTCATAAGAACAAGTTTGAAGGACACTGATAAAAAGGTTTGTAATTGATAAGTAGACGTATATTAGTTTATGTTAGTGTTATGCTGCCATCTAGTGAATACTGCTGTTTTAGTTTTTTTCATCTCAGCCAAGGCAATGATTTTTTAAATCTAGTTTAAAAAGCTAGCCTTACCTACTTTGCTGAAAACCGACCAGTCTAGTCAACTGCTAATATGGTATTTACACTAATCAGCTACAACATTAATACCACTTGCCTTATATCATGTAGGTCCTCCTCATGCTGCAAAAACTGTATTGAGACGTGGACTCCCACGTTTTGTAGTATCTGGCACCAAGACATTAACAGCAGATCCTTTAAGTCCTGCAAGTTGCAAGATGGTGCCTCCATGTATTGGGTTTATTGTTCCAGCACAATCCACAGATGCTCAATCAGGTTGAGATCTGTGGAATTTGGAGGCCAAAGCAACACCTTTAAAGCTTTGTTCCTCAAATCTTTCAGCAATGTTTGCAGTGTGGCAGTGTGCTTTATCCTGCTGAAAGATACCACTGTATTCATGGAATACCATTGCCCAGATTGTACGTGTTCTGCAAGGGTGGTGGTACATGTCAAAGTAACATCCACATGAATGCCAGTTCCTAATATTTTCTAGCAGAACAGTGCCCAGGGCATAACAACTGCCTCTACTGGCCTGCTTCCTTCCCATAGTGCATCCTACTATCATATCTTCTCCGGGTAAACAACGCACAGGTCCTTAGCCATCCACCTGATCTAAAAGAGTGATTAATCAGATCAGGCAATATTCATTGCTTTCATTGCTCCATGGTCCAGCTTCAATGTTCATGTCACCATTGAAGGCACTTTCATCATGGGTACTCTGACCTGTCTACAGTTATGCAGCCCCATACGCAGCAAACTGCAATGCACTGTGTGTTCTGACACCTTTCTATCATGGTCGGCACTAAGTTTTTCAGCAGTTCGAGCTGCAGTAGCTCTTCTGTCTGATTGGATCAAATAAGCTAACCTTTGTTCCTCACATGCAGGGCCGGCCTTAGGCATTTAGACGCCCTGTGCGAAAAATCTTCACAGCGCCCCCCCCCCCGTCATCCATGTATGCTGTTATGTTTGTGTTGTCTGTGTATGTAATAGTACGTGTGATGACTGTGTGTGATATGTATGATATTTGTAATGGGTATATTAACAGTGTGTGATATGCGTGTATTGGTTGTATGTGACACACACACACAGAGTCAGACGGCCATACACACACAGGAAGACATACACACACACACACAAGCAGACAGTCATACACACACACACACACAGGCAGACAGTCACACACACACACACACACAGACACACACAGGCAGACAGTCACACACACACACACACACACACCCACAGACACACACAGGCAGACAGTCAGTCATACACACAGACACACACAGACAGTAATACACACAGACACACACAGAGGCAGACAGTAATACACACAGACACACACACAGTCATACACACAGAGGCAGACAGTCATACACACACACACACACGCAGACAGTCATACACACAGACACACACAGGCAGACAGTCAGTCATACACACAGACACACACAGACAGTAATACACACAGACACACACAGAGGCAGACAGTAATACACACAGACACACACACAGAGGCAGACAGTCATATACACACAGACACACACACACGCAGACAGTCATACACACACACACACACACACACAGACACACACAGGCAGATAGTCATACACACAGAGGCAGACAGTCATACACACAGACACACACACAGAGGCAGACAGTAATACACACAGACACAGTGGCAGACAGTCATATACACACACACACACACACACAGTCACACACACACACACAGGCAGACAGTCATACATACACACACACACAGAGACACACACAGGCAGACAGTCATACACAGGCAGACAGTCATACACACAGACATACAGAGGCAGACAGTCAAACACACACACACACACACAGAGGCAGACAGTCATACACACAGACACACAGAGGCAGACAGTCATACACACAGACACACAGAGGCAGACAGTCATACACACAGGCAGAGAGTCACACTCACCTGACAATCACACAGTTACCTGTGGAGTTCATTGTTGAGGCAGTGCAGCTCCTGGTGACTGTTTGGTGGGGAAGCAGGGACTCCTTCCTGCTTCCCCTGTAGCCGTTTTCCGGCGCTTTTAGCTCCGCCCCCGCCGCACGGTAAGCTCCGCCCCCGCTGCAAATTAAAAAAAAAATAAAAATGTTTTTTTTTTTTTTAAATCGGCTGTGCGGCCGCATGGCGCCCCCTGCTCCATGGCGCCCTGTGCGGCCGCACAGCTCGCACACCCCTAAGGCCGGCCCTGCTCACATGCAACAATGAGCTTTGGGCACCCATGACCCTGACACTGGTTCACTGATTGTCTTTCCTTGCACCAAGATTTGTAGGTACTAACCACTGCATGAAGGAACACCCCTTATGACTTGCTGTTTTGGAGATGCTCTGACCCAGTCGTCCCCATCACTATTTGGCCCTTTTGAAAATCACTCAGATCTTTTCACTTGCCCATTTGCCACATGAAATTCAAGAACTGACACTGTACCCTTGCTGTCTAATATATCCCACCCCTTGACAGGTGCCATTGTAACGATATAATTACAGGATTTTGCGATTACATGACGAAAAATCATGATTTTATTAAAGACACGGAGGCGAGTATTGCATACCCCTTTCTTTACTGTCCACCAATAGCAGCAAAGAATACAAAAACAGTAAGAAAAATATGGTATGCATAGTAAGATAAGCCACTCCCAAACCAAGTCCCAGTATAATAGTCAGCAGCTCCCTGAGCTCTTTCTTCAAAGATGCGAACACCAGAAGAACAAACATGAAACAGGAACCAAAGAATCAGTCCAACCGCACAATAACATTGCAGTTAAATCCAATGAGTCAAGCGAGGCAACAGTTCAGCAAGCCGGAACAATTCCAGAACAGCAACAGGAATTCGCCAACCGAAAGGATCCCGTCAAAGTATAAACATAAGGAATCCATGGGAGGAATCTGGATCAAACTGTGAAAACATAAAGGAACAGGAGCCACATGCTTACTTCGATCCTTGTAACTAGTATAAAGATAAAGAAAATAATAAAATTAACTATACCTGATAGGTTTCTCCTAGGTCGGGGTTAACCCCTAGTGAATTGACTTCACAACAAAATCTACTAAAAATAAAGAAACTGGAAGAAGAAAGAAAGGAATAGGGTAAAATATCCTTAAGAGTGGGTTCCCCTCTTGATAAAGGGAAACGTAGAGAGCAATGTGAATGCCAAATGACCGAGATGTCACTTCGGTGCTAAAACTTAACTTTTACTAATTAACAAACTAAAAACAGGGGAGTGAAAAAAACTCAACATCCATGATAGGTGTGATTATAAAACCGGCACTCAATAACTAAATATGTCTTTAAATGTATATATATATATATATATATATATATATATATAACGGAGATAAGTGTTATTAGAATGGCACACAAAATCATAAGTCCTAGTAGTATAGGTGTAGAACAATGTAATATTCTTCTGTTATGTGCTATATTGCAGTCCAGGGCTCTATTAGGTGCAATATACCTTCCTAGCTCTGTATGATAATACAAATTGTCAAAGTATAGCCGTGGCCATTTTATCCAGTGTTTGTAAATACTGGATTTGGCTGTGTAACATATAATATATATCTATCTGTAGCTCTATAGATAAGAACAGGTTTCTCTGATGATGATAATTGGTATATTATATAAATACAGCATCTGAGCTAAGTACACACCATTATTATTAGTGTATCTTTATTAAAGAAAAAAGCCGGTCAAGGTGGCTCGCTCTGTGGGAATAGGTTAAGTCAGCAGTGCAGCATTGTGTTAGATTTATTAAAAATGCTGCCGTACTGTTAGTGTGATGATAGAACTTCAGCGTCTGAACTGTCACGCCAGCCTAGTCAGAGTATCTTAAATATCGGTCGGGATTGCTCACACTGAGAGGGTTAATGAAATCGGCAAAGTAGTGTTGTGATAAGTTCGTCAGCAATACTGCTGTACTGCTTCCTCAAAGGAATGCTAGATATGGTATAAAGCCAGATACGTTTTATTCTCATTAGACTCCAATTATAAAGAGCAATAAATTGGATACATACAACGTTTGAACAGTGTATCTGTTCGTTGAGTTATGTATCGTTGTCACTTGTATCGCTCACGCTGAGCTAAACAATGATGGTAGATTGACTAAGCTGTTTGGCAAAGGCAGTAATAATATCTCCAGAAGGTACTAAGTGAAAATAACAAAGTAGTTGAACTTCAACAAATCAAGTAGATATTTGAGTCAATTCTTAGCGGTACTGCCGTAAGCTTGCCTGTAAATAAATACAATTGTTGGGAAGGTAGAAGGGCAGTATAAAACCAGACACGTTGGAAATTGGAGTCAAAAGGGAGATATAGACTTAAAGTGAGTAGGACTATGGATAGACCCATAAGCTATGTCCCTATCCGCTTGTGCCTTCAAGGCCACCCCTTAAATAAAGCCTCAAACCACTCCACTGGCTACCGAAAAAGTGTATACACTACCACCCTCCAAGGTAACTAAATTAACTATAGTTACTAGATAACAGACCACACAGATATAAAGAACCGGTACTAACAGTGCTGTTTAACAAATAGCAGCAACTGAAAATCAAAATAAAAGACTTGATGTGCCGTATTTTGAGAAAGACCGCTCAGGGCAAATTATGAGCGGGGAGTGCCGTCACACGCCTCCTCGTGTTGCAGCAGGGTTTGAATTATTTACTGATGGTATTATTATTATTATTATTATGATGATGATATTTATAGAGCGCCGTCAAATTCCGCAGCGCTTTACAATGGGTGGACGAACAGACATGTAGTTGTAACCAGACAAGTTGGACACACAGGAACAGAGGGGTTGAGGGCCCTGCTCAATGAGCTTACATGCTAGAGGGAGTGGGGTAAAATGACACAAAAAGGTAAGGATAGTATTAGACTAGTGTCCGTTGCAGAAGAAGAATCAGTTGGGAGCTATTAACATTTCATTTATACGCTTTTATGAAGAAGTGGGTTTTTAACGATTTTTTGAAGGAGTGAAGACTGGGTGAGCAGAGGAGGGAAGCGAGTTCCACAGGAACGGTGCAGCCCTCGAGAAATCTTGAAGGCGAGCATCAGAGGAGGGAGTACGTACAGAAGATAGACGTAAGTCTTCAGAAGGTCGTAAGGGCCTAGACGGGACATACTTGTGTATAAGGGAGGATAGATAGGTGGGAGTAGCATTATGTAGAGATTTGAAAGCAAGAACCAGAATTTTAAATTGAGCTCTATATTTTATAGGAAGCCAATGTAGGGACTGACAGAAGGGTGAGGCATGGGAGGTGCGGGCGGACAGGAAGATGAGCCTCGCCGCCGCATTCATTATGGACTGTAACGGCGCAAGTTGGGAGCACGTAAGGCCACTAAGAAGCGGATTACAGTAGTCAAGGCGAGAAAGGACAGTGGAATGGACCAACACCTTAGTCGCATCTGGTGTTAAGTAGGGGCGGATGCGCGCAATGTTTTTGAGATGGAAATTACAGGATTTGGCGATAGATTGAACATGAGGCTTGAAGGAGAGGTCGGAGTCAAAGAGAACACCTAGGCAGCAAGCCTGCGTGGTGGAGCTGATGGTAGCACCGTTGACTTGGAGGGAGACAGACACAGGAGTAACAACACTTGAGGGAGGAAAGACCAGAGTTTCAGTTTTGGTCAAGTTTAGTTTAAGGAAGTGGGCAGCCATCCAGTTAGAAACAGCATAGAGGCAGTCAGAGACACTAGTAAAGAGGGACGGGGAGAGATCAGGAGAGGACAGGTAGATTTGCGTGTCATCTGCATAGAAATGATAATGGAAGTTTACCAAGGGAGGCAGTATAGATGGAGAACAGAAGGGGACCAAGGACTGAACCTTGGGGGACACCAACAGAGAGGAGTTGGGGAGAAGAAGAAGAGTCAGAGAAAGAAACACTGAAAGAGCGCTGGGAGAGGTAGGAGGAGCACCAGGAGATAGCAATATCTTGTAGACCGATATTGCGGAGGATGAGAAGAAGCTGTTGATGATCAACAGTGTCAAAAGCCGCAGACAGGTCAAGGAGAATTAGGATAGAGTAGTGACCACGAGATTTTGCAGCGAGTAGGTCATTGGATACTTTGGTCAGTGCCGTTTCCACAGAGTGCTTAGCGCGGAAACCAGACTGAAAGTTGATACAGTGGCAGTGGCAATGGAGAACGCCAAGTCAGTATTACTGTAGTAATACATTAATACAGCTTTAGCTTCTAAAAAAAAAGTTGGAATCATAAAAAAAAGTATTCTTAATATTAGGAAAAATAAATGATCTGTTTTGAGTTATTTTTTTTTACTTGCCTTAGAAATTATTATTAAAAAAAAATTTGTTTTATCTAATTTTATTGTTTTCTTAATACTTAAGGTTGTGTTATATAAACATATAAGATAGGGCTCATAATGCCAAGTCTATTGCAACTAATAAGAGCCTAAAATACACATTCTGATTCAGATCAGCTGCTATGTTTCTTTAAGGAATGGGCAAGACAGCAGCATACACAGCCACCCTTTTTGACATGAACAGCACACTAGGAGATGTAGGATACTTTGTGCAGCTGCTTGTGGAATCTATATTTGCTAATATGGATTCCTTTTTCAGTTAATTATGGTGACTTTAGTGAATCAATACAGCAATATATTATTTATATATATATATATATATATATATATTTTTTTTTAATTCTTTATTTTTCGTTGTGCATGTGGTTACAAGATATTAACATATACCATAACAGTGTTTCACAAGACTAATAGAGGTTAAACGGTGGCATGAATATTTGCACATTTTTAAATTTACGCGTGTATATCAAGCTTGGCTAAACATTATTTATGTCAAGATTAGATAAAGTAAGATAGGTGACGCTTAACAAAGCTAGATTAAGTGTGGCAATGTCATTTTAAAACAGTGGTTTGTCTTGCAATGTGTCTATAGTTTGGCCTGTGTATGCTATTTATACATATTGTGCTGTACGTACATAGGCTGCGAGGTATTAACGGACAAAAAACATTGCTAAGTCTTGCTTGAAAATTAAGGTAACATCGCTGTATGATCTAAACTTAAGTGTTAACTGCATCGTCTGAGCTTAACTGTTCGTTGAACCCTCTGGAGCGGTGTCAGCATTAGAAGTGTTTTTACCACAAGTCCGTGATGATATGGGGGTATAGAGTGCAGGGTTTGCTCTTAGCGCTTAGCCAGTTAAGTCCTGTGTACATTACAGCGTAAAGGCAAACAAAGGGTTAGCCCATTAGGCAGAACCAAAGACATTAACCTCCCTGGCGGTATGATTATGTCAGGAATTTTGTACCAAAAGCGGTACCATTTTTTTGCATGGAAATTTGGTGTTATGTATTGTAGGCCAGTAATTACTTTCTTAAACCTGACCAAAAGTACTCTCAGATGTGATAAAGTTTGAAACATAAAATCATGAATTATAATCTAATAAATAATATAATTTTATTCAATAATGTAATAAATAATGAAATTTGTCAAACAAAGAAAATTCAGTAAACATCCTGGGTGTGGTAAATTTTGAAACATGGGACTGCACAGAGACCGACATCACAATCAGGGCAATGGAATCTAGTTTCCTTTCGGATTTTTTTTCCATTGCTATCTCGCTTTGAGCAGCAAACTACGCACATCCTTGTAGGTGCTTCCTTTTTTGCGGTTGGCGGGATGTAATCCATAAAGTGACGACCAGTCAGGCGTTCTGGGTTGACAACGTCAACAGCACGACGTCCAGATCTGTTCACGGCCACT
Organism: Pelobates fuscus; assembly: GCF_036172605.1. Taxonomy (NCBI): domain Eukaryota; kingdom Metazoa; phylum Chordata; class Amphibia; order Anura; family Pelobatidae; genus Pelobates; species Pelobates fuscus. The sequence goes on along the minus strand of NC_086321.1, from coordinate 220,770,294 downwards.
GATGCCGCTTGGTAGTTCACAAAAATCCGCTCCGCCACCTTCCAGATAAAGTCAGAATGAACAAGAGGCATGTCACTCTTTCCTTTGTGCAGTATATAGGCATTCCAGAGGCATTGTTCCAGTAGATGCCTGAAGATTTTTTTGTAATATTTTTTTTGTTGTTTCCGCATAGCCGGATAAAATGTCATCGCCTGATCAGCTCTATCGACTCCTCCCATGGTGTTGTTGTAGTCAATCACAAGTCGTGGCTTCATGACATCTTTCCCACCTCTTGTGTGGACCATGGCAGTGGAGGTGTTATGCACTGTACTCATTAGGCATACGTCTTTTTTGTCACGCCAACGCATTGCCATCATCTTTCCTTTCTGCCAGGCAACCATTTCTCCTGTTTTCAGTTTTTGCTTGGCAAACATAGATGGCAGGTCACGTCGGTTGGCCCTAACGGTTCCATATCCATCAGTCTTGTGTTTTATCAGAAACTCGTACAGCTCAGGCGATGTGTAAAAGTTGTCCGTTGTCACACAATACCCCTGATTCAGCAATGGCTCAAGCAGTGTAAGGACTGATGACGTTGCCATCCCATAGCCGCTGTACCTGGGGTTGAATTGTGTTCCTTTACCGGTGTATATGACGGAATTCCATATATAGCCAGTGGCACACTCGCAGAGCATATAGGATTTTATTCCAAACCGTGCTCTCTTGGATGCGATGTATTGAATCCAGCTGAGGCGTCCCTTGTAAGCCATCAGACTTTCATCAATGCTGATGTCTCTATCTGGCACATAGGCCTGCTGGAAATTTTTTAGGATCATTTGGTATACTTCCCAGATCTTCTTGAGTTTTGGCGCTGGATGTGTGGCTTCGTCAAATTCCTCGTTGTTGGTGAAGTGCAAATTCTTCATTATGAGGGAAAATCGGTACTCGGACATGATGGTGCCAAAAAATGGGGTTGCCAGCAATTTATTGGTAGTCCAGTACCATTTCTGCTGGGGTTTCCCCACCACCCCCTGAAGAAGTATTAGCCCCAGAAACTTCCAGATGTCCTCGTTAGTCACCGGTTTCCATTTTCTGTTCCTGGAAAACTTGCTATGCAGAGTAGCTGATTGCTGCTCGTTGTAGCGATTTGTCTCCGTGACAATCTTTTCAATGACGTCATCTGAGAGAAATAATTTTAGGTATGCCAAAGGATCATTGTGCTCAACGTCTACCTTCATCCCAGGTGATCCAGTAAACGGAAATCTTGGCGGCGGTACCTCATCCATACCGCAATCAATAAGGCACCAAGTGCGCACATAACTGAGCTCGGGTGCAGAATCGTCGCTGTCGCCACTACTCTGGTCACTGTCAGAGTCGGATGACGAATCTTGCCACGAATCGCTATCGCCGTCGCTCAATTCTGCGAGGGGCTCTGTGTCGCTGCCGCTGTCACTCATCTGATCCAAAGCCGCTTTGGAGATGCTAAAGTGACGCTTTGATGCCATGGTAAAAAAAATTATTTTATGGGCAGAAATTACAGCAAAAGGGGCAGGCAGGGCAGTGTAGGATGATCTGAGGTGATACTGTGTCAAATCTGAGGTGATACAATGTAATCTGACAGGATTACACTGTATCACCTAACTTTGTGTGTGTCACTTTTAGAACTTTTAGACATTTGAATTACCCGCCCAGTTCCGCACCCATGAGCCTCTGCGGCTCACAGAGACGGATCCGGGAGGGCAGATGGAGGCATCCGCCGGGGCTCTCACCGGCAATCACAGCGGGGACATCGCTGGATCGCAGGGAGAAGGTAAGGAGACTCTGAGTTTTCTACCCCGAGCGTGACTCGGGGTTACCGCTTCTGGCAGCGAAAATTAACCCCGAGTCACGCTCGGGAATACCGCTAGGGAGGTTAAAATATTGGTATAATTAACTGTGCTAGGCTGTCCCACAGTAAATAGATCAGGACAAAGAGGACAGGTAGCTGAAAGAACTCGAGATACACTTAGCCCACGCCAGCTGCTGGTATGATAGTGTCCCCCACTGTGGCTTTGTGAGTCTCTCGTTGGTGACCCTTGGGCTGCAGCCCTGTCGGGGTAAGCCTGCCACATCTGTACCTCTTGAGGTCTGTGTGCGCCGTGAGAGGCAGTTGGGCGTCGCTCTTTATGGCCTGTTGCTGGGTGTCTCCTTTGTTCCCTCTTCGCGGCCGCCGCACTGCAGAGTGCTCATGTAAGGTCGGTTCCGCTGTTAGTGAGCTGTGCTTGGCGGCAAAGTTTATGGTCGCTGGTGGGGGTATTCGCTGTGCGGCCTCCCTTTCCTCCAGCACTTCTGCCCTAATCATTGGGGACAAGCCCTCTCTGTTAGGTTGGTAGGAGGTCGGGCTGATGTGCATCCGCACGATTACTTGCCGGTTTCTTGGGGCTATCAGCGTGTTCCTATTGCCGCCTGACAGGTCCTCGGTCTCCTGCCACTGGTGAGTGTCTCGCTGCTTCCGGCCTTCTGGGTGGCTCGGTGTTTGAGGTGTCCGTGCCTGCAACCATTTGATCTCGCTTAGGTGAGTACGTGGCTTCGTGACAGGCACTGCCCCAGTGTTCTTCAGGAACATAAGGGCCTCCAACTTGTCCCAAAAAGCCTGGAAGGTCCTGTTCACCCGGTGCTCTATGTCTGGCTGCTCGCTGTGATTTTTAGGGGAGCTTGCTGCCTCCGCCATTTTAGGTGTAGTGCCACCGCGTGTTTCAGGCCCCTGCGTCTCCCCAGCCTTCTCGCCGGGTCGTGCCAGGGTCTCCTGAGGGTAGACCGGGATAACCCCCACCGGTCCAGAGGGGGGGGAACGAGGGTCTGGTCTCCGATCATCAGCCGTGGATGTCAGTGGGGGAGCGGCCGTCTCCCGCACGCCGACCACACGTGTAGGCCTCGTAGGAAGGGCAGGTGCTGTATACCAAGTTTGTCGCGTGTGTGGCATGGTTGTGTGCCCCTGGTTCTCCCCTTCCAGTTTGTAGCCTTTTTGGGTCGATTGTTTCCCGTTTAGGTGGCTTAAATCAGCTTAATTTTCGCTGCAGAGCAGGAGCTACTCAAGTCTGCATCCTTTCCTCTCAGCGGTCAGGCCCCCGCCCCCTATTATTTATATTTTAACAATTCACATATTTTACTATTACCATGATATAAATTCATGATTTTATTAATTTCTCCCAGCAGCAAAGAAAAACATATGAGAGAAAACATGAAAGAGTTAAATAAATGCATAGAAACAGTGCAACCAATCAGAAATAGGCACATGTTCTAAAAGAAATGATATTGTCTAGCTACTTCCTCATTCTTGCAGTCCCGAAGATCACCGTAATTGAACAAATGAAAGATGAAGATGATCAGATGAAAAAGGAACCACCAGCAGGTAAATCAAACTAGAGAAAAAAAAGAAATCTATGATAATATCAAGAAACACACAAGGCAATCCAATACAATTAATTGATCATAAATAAAATTAAGCGATATAAAAACATAAAAAATAGATAAGATAAGATCAGACAGAACATCAACCTCAAACAATACACCATATTAACTGGAGAAAAAGCAGCAAACAAAAATTCATATGTCTCGCATGTGAAAAACCTACTCACAATAAAAAATTTGAAATTAACCCCTTAAGGACCGGACTGTTTTTGCGATGTTGTACATTTGCGACCAGGCATCTTTTTACACTTTTGTGGTGTTTGTGTTTAGCTGTAATTTTCCGCTCTCTCATTTACTGTTCCCATACAAATTATATATTGTTTTTTTTTCAGGACAAAAGGGGCTTTCTTTACATACCATTATTTATATAATCTCATGTAATTTAATTTTTAAAAAATGAAAAAATATGATGAAAAATTTAAAAAAATACAAGTTTTTTGACTTTTATGTGAAAAATCTTTTACTCATCTACAAAAGCAAATGAAAAAAACTGCTAAATAGATTCAAAATGTTGTCCTGAGTTCAAAAATACCCAGTGTTTACATGCTTTTTGCTATTTTTTTGCATGTTATAGGGCTATAAGTACAAGTAGGATATTGCGGTTTCAAAGCATACATTTTTAAAATGTATCAATAGTGACATTGTAACACTATTATCTGTCATAAATCGCTAAATAACACCCCACATGTACATATTTTTTTAAAAGTAGACAACCCAGGGTATTCAATATGGGGTATGTCCAGACTTTTTTAGTAGCCACTTAGTCGCAAACACTGGCCAAAGTTAGCGTTCATATTTGTTTGTGTGTGAAAAAAGTAAAAAACTAAATTGAACGCTAATTTTGGCCAGTGTTTGTGACTAAGTGGCTACTAAAAAAGACTGGACATACCCCATTTGCAATACCTTGGGTTGTCTTCTTTTGCAAATGGTATGCCATCATGGGGTAATTCTCATTCCTGGGCTACCATACGCTCTCAAAGGCAACGTAACCAACCTGGCCGTTTTCAATGTAAAAATATTTGACATATGAATAGTTCACATTTTTTTATTTATTTATATATACATAGATATATATACAATTTCATTCTAAGTGTATTTTGATATAAATATATATATATATATTAATATCAAAATACAGTTAGAATAAAATTTCGTATAGATATATAATTTTTTTACATTTTTATTATTTTTAATTTTTTTAATTTAATTTAAATTACTTATTATTCGTATTTTATAATAATATATATATACAATATATATAGTTATTATATATATTATATATATACACGTGTGTAATTTAATTATAAGTGTATTTTTATATTAATATATGTACATATTAATATAAAAATACACTTAGCATGACATTATATATATGATATATAGACATATATTATATAGGTATAATATATGTCTATATATCATATATATACACATATATAATAATATTTTTTTTTTTATTAACTTTTACTTTAATTTTTTTTAGGATTTTACACATGCAGGGAGACTGCCTGTCAGCACAGACAGTCCCCCTGCAGGCAGATACTTGGACACCTATTGTGACCATGTGGTCGCCCTGTTGGGCGATCACATGGCCACAGGGGTCCTAAACCGCCATGGGGAGACTGTCTGGGCTGCAGACAGTCTCCCCACAACGGGAGCACCGCCGATCGCCGCCGGGGGAACGACGGCGATCGGGTAAGTACATTGGACGGTTAGGACGGTTCAGGACCGTCACCGGTCGGCAACGCAAAAATGCCGATGACAGTCCTGAACCGTCCTCCGTCCTTAAGGGGTTAAAATGAATGAAAATAGAAAAACCGGGTATGTTGGGCAGGAATAATACTTGCTCCATGTCATTATTAAAATCATGACTTTACACCATGTTAATAGTAAAATCTAGGAATTTTATTAAAAACACAGATGCTTCTATTATGCTCACTCAAAGCTGAGCAATGACCCAATGCACAAATTGTAGCATATGTTTGAAGAAAAAAAAATCACGGAGTGCGTTCAAAATATTCTCTAGATGACAACCTACTATGGATGCCTTCAAGACCATGCCCCTCTGATGGTGTGAGAAGAGAATGTAGAAGTATCTATTCCCGACAAGGATGAAAGCCAATTAACAAAATAAGGAAAAGTAGGTGTTTGAAAACTTATGAAAAGATATGAACATAGGAAATTCCAATGGAAGTTGGAGAGTCAAGTTCTAGAAACTCCATTGAGTAACCAGGGACCCTAGAATACAGGTGTAGCATTTCCTCATCGACTAAATCGTCCTTGTTCCTTTCCAGATCAGGAGATTGTCCACGTATCAAAGGAGCCATGGGAAATCCATCACCAACTCCAGTAGACATGGAAGCATGGCCAGGATATCCAATAGGTCATGACCAGGATCAATTTAGTCCCCTTGAAGTTGGAGATTAAGCAGGGATCTCGAAATGAGGACAAATAAGGGAAACACATAGTGTCTGTCCAAAGAACAATCTTGCAATAATGCAAGAACCAAGGGAGATGTGTGTTCAAGCATTAAGTGCGCAATTCCATGTTCAGAGTACCCCACAACAGGGGCGTACCTAGAGCATTTGGCACCCGGGGCGGGTCCTATTTCTGTCCACCCCCACCCCCCTCAACTTTAAATGTAAAAAACAACCAACATTTTTTAAATGTATTTAGCACTGAGCAGTGTTTGTGTGTGAATGTATGCATGTTTTTGTATGGAGTATGTGTGAGTGAATGTAGGGGTGTGTTTGTATGTAGTGTTGGTGTTTGAATGCAAGCATGCATTTGTGTGTTGTGTGGTATTTGAATGCAGTGATGTGGTTATATATAATGGTGGGGTTTGTATGTAGTGTTGACGTTGAAATGCATGAGTGTATTTGTGTGTAGTGTTGGCGAGAATTTGAGATGTCTGCACATATACACATACACAGACATACACACATGCAGATACATATACACACACGCAGAAACACTGTGCTCTGCATGCTGGCATCTGACAACACATTTGCATATAATTCACATTAGCCACCCAGATTTCTTGTTATGGGCTGGCTGAAACCTCTTAACTTCGATCTTTGTTTAGCAGATAACTCCCCTATTTGCTATCCTTATGTGGGCTTGCCATATTTAAGGACACCAAATAAGGGAACTATCTGCTAAACAGCACCCTTATTTGGTATCTTTAAATATGGAAATCTCGCATACGGGCACCAATTCAGGGAATTATCTACTAAACAGCTAAAGGATCAAAATTAAAAAAGCCCTTTTTTTTTAGTTGTTTAGTAGATAAATCCCTTATTTGTTATCCTTATATTAGATTGCAATATTTAAGGACACAAAATAAGGGAGCTATCTACTAAACACATACACAGATATACACACAATCACACACATAATCACAGATATACACAAACACAATCACAAACCCACACACGTACAATCACACACACACAAACATTACATACATACACACAATAAATAAGAGGTCCACCCAGCCTCCCAACCTTGCTCTAGAAGGGCTGGAGTGGATCCTCAGTCCCTGGTGGTCAGTGGTTGCTGCTGGGATATCTGTGCTCTTCCTGCACAGGTCCCTCGCACGCCCTGTAATGACGCAGAGGCCGCGATGACACCATATCCCTGCTCACTGCAGGGGAAGACAATCAGACACAGTCAGAAGCACACAGTCCCACACACAGTTACAGGCAGAAGGTCAAACACGCAGTCACAGGCAGACAGTCACACAGTAAAATATACACACACACGCACGCAATCACAGGCAGACAGTCACACAGGCAAACAGTCACACAGGCAAACAGTCACACATACACACAGTCACAGACAGACACACACACACACAATCCCAGGCAGACAGTCACACACACAATCACAGGCAGACAGTCACACATCCTCCCCCCTGGCCCCCACCCCTGAGCGGCAGGTGGGGGCCCTAAATACTAAAAAGGAGAGGGGGGGGGGGGGACCTAAGGTCCTCCACCCTGGCTTCCACCCCTGAGCGGCGGGTGGGGGCCCTAAATACTAAAAAGGGGGGGAACCTAAGGTCCTCCCCCCCTGGCCCCCACCTCTGAGCGGCAGGTGGGGGCCCTAAATACTAAAAAGGGGGGACCTAATGTCCTCCCCCCTGGCCCCCACCCCTGAGCGGCGGGTGGGGGCCCTAAATACTAATAAGGGGGGGACCTAATGTCCTCCCCCCTGGCCCCCACCCCTGAGAGGCGGGTGGGGGCCCTAAATACCAATAGGGGGGGACCTATTGTCCTCCCCCTTGGCCCCCACCCCTGAGCGGTGGGTGGGGGCCCTAAAAAATTGTCCCCCACCCAGGTGACTAGGGGTCCCCAAACCCCTAGTCACCCCCACCCCCCCCCCAAAAAAAGTATCCCCTAAAAATAATAAGGGGGGGACCCCCAACTCTCCGTGCAGTCAGCTGAGCCAGGTCTCCTGCACCTGGTCCCAGCCCCTGCGTGTGAGCTGTGTCAGCTGCCCAGCGCCAATGCTGCTATGGCACCCGGTGCAGCCACACAGATCACTGAACTCCAAGCCTGGCCAGCCCTGGTGGCACCCCCCAGCCTGATGGCACCGCCCCCCCACCCTCCCCTTAGTACACCACTGCCCCACAGCTTGGAGAGCCTCAAAAAGATTATCCTTTCCAAACACCAATCTCTAGAAATACTGCGATGTCGCAAGTTTGAGTCTGCTTGGAATGTGTTCTGTGATGACGGAGATGTTGTTCTGGAGAAAATAATGCCAAACATCTTGAGCCAGAACTGTCAAAATCCTCAATCTTGTGCCTCCTAGCTGATTTATGTACCATATCACAGAGACATTGTTTATCTTCAGCCCATTGAAATGGGCTCAGTGAATCTGACTGCAAAATAATCAGAATGTATGAAAGTGGTTAGGGATTTTAAACTGATAATTGGGAGAACACCACCTCCTTTTTTGGGACAAGAAAAGGGTTACTTAGAAATCCTGGGGCTGTCCAAATAATTTTTTGGATGGTGCCCTTTGTCTGTAGTTCGGCAATGTGGATGACCAAATTGCCATCTTGATGGTTGTGACAAACTCCCCTTTTTCTCGAGGAGGGCAATCCTATATTGGTGGTGGAGACACAAACTCCAGAAAATAACCCTTTGCAGTTTGAAGAACACATGCATCAGAGGTTATCATGGTCCAGACCTGATAGAACTGAGTTATTCTGCCCTGGTTTCCTAGATGGAAAGAAAGGTTGATTAGAGTACGTACCTTAAAGGGACACTATAGTTACCAAAACAGCTTTAGCTTAATGTAGCAGTTTTGGTGCATATATCATTTAGGAGTTAAATCACTTTGTTTTTGCAGCCCCAGTCACATCTCCCTGTATGTGACTGATACAGCCTTCCTAAAAACTTCCTGTAAAGAGTTATCTAATGTTTACACTTCCTTTATTGCAAATTCTGTTTCACTTATAATGTCTTAACTATTGCTATGTTCTTAGCTTACTAGACCCTGCAGAAGCCTCCTGTATGTGATTAAAGTTCAATTTAGAGAGCAGGAAATAAAAGCTTTTCAACTAAACTACTATCTGATTGAAAGAGACACTGAAGGACATCAAGTTTCCTGTTAAATAATGCCTTTTTTGAATATGAATGTTTGTTTCTTTGCGCAATCTAACACTTTGCTTGCGGAAAATGAAGAACATCTTTAAACATTTTTAGATTTATACTACTTGGGTATGTCCTGATTTGTAAGGAAGCATATGCTGATAAGATTATCACTTGATTATCACTTGATCAAACACGTTTGGTTTGTTTTAATTATTACTGTTTTACTAAAAGGCATATTGGCTATTTTACCTTTCTGTGCCATATACCTTTTTTACTTCTATATAATTATATTTATACATTTTTTAAGTTGTTCACTCATCTACATCTTTGGAGAAGAACTCATCAAAGAATCCCAGGTGGGGATTATACCACCTACGCCTGATAATTGAGCAGTAGTTCCTGCTCAATTAAATGTGAGTATAAGACCTCTTGCATTACTGTCTATTTTAACCAGTTTTATACAGAGAGCACTATTTCTCCTTGTTTTTCCTTTTGGCACATCTTACCTTGAAAAACCTGTTGGAAGTATTATTACTGAAATCCTACCAGTGGGGGATCAACGCGATTGAATGTACATTACACCAGAGCCAGTACTAGCTATATAATATGTGAGTAGATGGTTTATGTCTTGATACTACCTATTACCTGTTTGTGTCATACAATACCATTGTAGATTTTTTTTTCTCTTTTGTTGGTCTCATGAGTTGAAGAAGCAGCACCTTTCTGATTCCCAAAAGAGTGCACTGAAATAAAGTCTTGATTTTATTCATTGCACTTCAAAGTTTGGACTTTTTATCTGTGTTTTTACTGCTTCAAATTATTGGACTTTTACTGTTTCTGATTTTCTATTTTATCGACTTTTATTACAGGTATTTCTATTTTTATCATAGTACTGTCTTTTTAATGACTTCTTAAGCTGGTATTTTGATTTTAGCATCATTCATTTCAAGCGCAACCTATTTTTTTTTTTTAGGTTTTAAAATTTTTCTTTATTGGTACAAATGTAGTACATAGTACAAATGTGATACATAATTCAGGCAAATGATAACACTCTGAATGACAGTCGAGGAGAGATGAGTATAACAACAGCGTGTTACAGGGTGCCAAAGTAATTCCAAAAAGTAGTGGTTTAAGATCATATGATATTGACTGATAATCATGAAAGTAAAAGAGAATAATAAAAGGGAATAATAAAAAATAGCAGTAATACTTATAATAATAGCATCAATGTTGATAACAATGGTACATTATCGAATGGGGGACCTTATCTCAGTGGAATGAATTAGTCCTCATAATAAACATGTATAGGTAGAGAGCCACTACTAATCCATTAGTGTATAAGTGTCAGGATCGGGACAGGGATCCAACACGCACAGTACACAGTGTAGTAGGTACGTATACCGGACCTTAGAATGGCCGGACTTAACGTAAGGAGTAAGTAGAGAATGGTCAGAGACAAGCCGAGGTCGAGGGAACGAGAAGACAGGTAAGCGAGAGACAAGCCAGGTCAAAGGATAACAGAGATAAGCAGAGTAATACAAACAAGCCGGGTCAGAACCAAAGAGACAATAGACATACAAGAGCACTGAGTGACTAGACTGGCTAGAACCACGACAGGGCAATGAGCAAATGCGGGAAGCTCTATTAAATACCCCGGTTCTAGGAGGTAATCACACCCCCGACGAGTCCTGGTTCGTGTTCAGGGTTTGAGTGACAGGTCGAGCAGGCTTGGCGTCATGACGTCGGCTACTGAGCGTCACGTCATAAAAGGGCGTGGATCCCTCGCGGCCGGCGTGTAACCGACCGGAGGAACCGCGAGGAACGGAGGAAACAGCCCTTCTGAACGGGAAAACGTCTAAGTCTCTCCTCTTATCAGAGGTAGAGACTACAGGTACCCTGACAGTACCCCCCCTCTCAGAAACGCCCACCGGGCGGAAGCAACCGGGACGAGATGGAAAGCGGGAGTGAAAAGCCCTGCGGAGGCGAGGATCATGTACATCCTCCTGAGGTACCCAAGTCCTCTCCTCAGGACCATATCCCTTCCAGTCGACAAGATACTGTAACCTCCCTCGAGAAATTCGAGAATCGATGATGGAGTTGATCTCGTATTCCTCCTGACCCTCAACCTGAACAGAGCGAGGGGAGGAAACAGTGGAGGAAAATCTGTTGCAAATTAACGGTTTCAGCAAGGAAACATGAAAAGAATTAGGGATGCGTAAGGCAGATGGAAGTACTAGGCGATACGCAACCGGGTTAATACGAGTCAGGACCCTGTAAGGACCAATGTAACGAGGAGCGAATTTCATAGAAGGAACCTTTAAACGAATGTTTTTAGTACTCAACCATACCCTATCACCAGGAACAAAAACAGGAGCCGCCCTTCTGCGTTTATCAGCGTGTTTCTTGAACAACATGGAATTATGTAGGAGAATTTGTCGAGTCTGATCCCACAACTTCCTCAGATTGGCAACATGAACATCAACCGACGGTACCCCTTGGGAAGGAGAGACCGAGGGAAGAATGGAAGGATGAAAGCCATAATTCATGAAAAAGGGGCTAGAGCGAGTGGAATCACGAACAAGATTATTGTGTGCGAACTCTGCCCAAGGAATCAAACCGACCCAATCGTCCTGATGTTCGGAAACAAAACAACGCAAATATTGTTCAATTTTTTGATTGGTACGTTCAGCAGCTCCGTTAGACTGAGGGTGATAAGCAGAAGAAAAATTCAATTTGATGCCTAATTGAGAACAGAAGGATCTCCAGAAACGTGAAACAAATTGGGAACCTCTATCGGAAATAATTTCGGAAGGTATCCCATGTAAACGAAAAATTTCTTTAGCGAATATTTCCGCCAATTCAGGAGAAGTCGGAAGTTTAGGTAAAGGCACAAAATGAGCCATCTTAGTAAACCTATCGACTACAGTGAGAATAACAGTCTGTCTTTTAGAACTAGGCAAATCAACAATAAAGTCCATGGCCAAACAGGACCATGGTCTCTCTGGAGTGCCCAAGGGCTGTAATAGACCACATGGAAGAGTATGAGGTTGCTTAGTCTTAGTACAGATCTCACACACTGCAATGAAATCCTTAATATCCTTTCGTAAAGAAGGCCACCAGAAATCTTTAGAGATTAAGGAATATGTCTTGCGAATGCCAGGAAGGCCCGCCACCTTACTCTCGTGAAAACACTGTAAGAGCTCCCGTTGGAGTTCAGGAGGAACGAAGTGTCTTGCCACAGGAGTCTGCCCAGGTGCCAGATGTTGCAACTTCATGATTTGGTCAAGCAGTGGAGAATGAATTTTAAGACTTGTGTTGGCGATAATATTGCACTTGGGAACTATAGAGGATAACACTGGCTCAGATACAGTAGAAGGTTCATATTGGCGAGACAAAGCATCGGCTTTAGAATTCTTAGAACCAGGTCTATAAGTGAGTACGTAATTGAAATGGGTGAGAAATAAAGACCAACGAGCTTGCCTGGAGGACAATCGCTTGGCCTCCCCAATATAGGACAAGTTCTTGTGGTCCGTCAAAATAGTAACAGGATGTAAGGTCCCTTCCAATAAATGTCTCCACTCCTTTAAAGCCATGATAACTGCTAGTAGTTCCCTGTCGCCAATGTCATATCTGCTCTCCGGGCCAGATAGCTTTTTGGAAAAAAAACCACATGGATGTAATGGTTTATCCACACCTAACCTTTGGGACAGGATAGCGCCTACACCCGTCTCTGAGGCGTCTACTTCGAATAGGAAAGGCAGAGTAGTATCAGGGTGAACTAAAATTGGTGCGGAAGCAAAAAGTTCTTTGAGAGTTTTGAAAGCAAGAAGTGCTTCAGTAGACCAATTCTTAGTGTCAGCCCCCTGTCTGGTCATATTGGTGATAGGAGCAATAATTGACAAGTAACCCTTAATGAAGCGCCTATAATAATTGGAGAATCCAATAAACCTCTGAATGGCCTTGAGACCCTTAGGTAAGGGCCAGTCTAAAATGGACTGGAGTTTATCCGGATCCATCTTAAACCCTTCCCCAGAAATCACATAACCAAGAAAGTTTGTCTGAGACTGATCAAAACTACATTTCTCCAGTTTGCAGTACAAGCCATGTTGAAGAAGTTTGCGCAAAACCCTTCTGACTTGTCTGTGGTGAGTCTCAATGTCCCTAGAATGTATAAGTATATCATCCAGGTATACAATAACACAGTCATGTTGAAATTCCCTAAGAACTTCATTGATCAAGTCCTGAAATACTGCGCATTGCAGAGACCAAAAGGCATTACGGTATACTCGTAGTGCCCATATCGAGTGTTGAACGCCGTCATCCACTCGTGACCCTGCTGAATCCTCACCAAGTTATATGCCCCTCTGAGATCTAACTTGGTGAAAATCTTGGAACCCTTTAAACGATCAAAGAGCTCGGTAATCAAAGGAATCGGGTAGGCATTTCTAACGGTTATTTTGTTCAAACCTCGGTAGTCTATGCAAGGTCTCAGCGTACCATCCTTCTTTTTAACAAAAAAAAACCCAGCCCCGGCAGGGGAGGAAGATCTCCTAATGAATCCTTTGTCTAGATTTTCACGAATATACTCCTCTAGGACTAAGTTCTCTTTAGTAGACAAAGGGTATACATTGCCCCTGGGAGGCATAGTACCAGGGAGTAGATTAATCTTACAATCAAAGTTCCTGTGTGGAGGTAAAGTATCGGCCTTCTTTTTGTCAAATACCGCCTTTAAGTCCAGCTACAGTGGCGGTATTTGTACTTCTGTAGAGTCGGTAGACTGAGTGGGTGTATTAACTATGCAAAGCGGTGAGACTCTCTGTAAACAGTTCTCCTGACAATTCTGACCCCATGAGATTATCTCCCCTAATTCCCAATCAATAATAGGGTTATGTCTCTTTAACCAAGAATACCCCAGGACTATGGGAACAGAAGGAGATGAAATGAGTAACAGAGATATGTCTTCCTCGTGTAAAATACCAACAGTTAAGTTAACGGGTATGGTTTCCCGAAAAATCACAGGCTCAACTAAAGGTCTACCATCTATGGCCTCAACGGCCAAGGGCGTCTCCCTTAACTGAGATGGAATAGTGTGCTTAGTGACAAAAACTTGGTCGATAAAGCTCTCAGCAGCTCCGGAATCTATCAATGCCACAGTCTCTACTACTCCCCTCTCCCAAGTTAAGGAAACGGGTAGCAGAAGCCTATGATCTTTATAATTATGAGTAGAGGACAAAATAGCAACACCCAAGGCCTGTCCTCTAGAGAAACTTAGGTGCGAGCGTTTCCCGATCGATTAGGACAATTTAGGCGTAAGTGACCTCTGACTCCACAGTACATACACAACCCCTCCCTTCTCCTGTACTGTCTCTCCTCTTCTGAGAGATGAGTATTGCCTATCTGCATAGGTTCTGGAAAAGTTAAGGTTTTGGTCTCAGGACTTAGAAATGAGGGAGCTAGTTTGAAGGAAGGTCTACAGGTTCTATCTCGTGTGTTCTGCCTCTCTCTTAAGCGTTCATCAATGCGAGAGATAAAAGAAATTAAATCCTCCAAATTCTCAGGAAGCTCTCTAGTAGCAACCTCATCAAGTATTACATCTGATAATCCGTTTAAAAATACGTCTATATAAGCCTGTTCATTCCACTTAACTTCTGCCGCCAAGGACCTGAACTCTAGTGCATAATCCACAAGTGTTCGGTTATCTTGTCTAAGGCGCAACAGTAATCTGGCTGCATTGACCTTTCTACCAGGAGGGTCAAAAGTTCTTCTAAAAGCAGCTACAAAGGCATTATAATTATATACTAACGGGTTATCGTTTTCCTACAAGGGATTGGCCCATCTCAGGGCTCTCTCAACGAGTAAGGTGATAATAAATCCGACCCTATCTGTAGGATAGGAACGGGGTTGTAATTCGAAGTGGATACTGATTTGGTTTAAAAAACCTCGACACTTCTCAGGAGAACCACCATAACGTACAGGTGGGGTAATACGGGAGGAGGCACCTACAGTGGCTACCTCTAAACCTGAACTTACAGGAGAGATAGAATTATTACGCATCTCTTCTGGTGGATTATTAGGACGAGATAATAACGCCTGTAGCGCTAAGGCCATCTGATCCATTCTATGTTCCATGGCGTCAAACCTAGGATCGGAAGGACCAAGCTGACTACTTGTACCTGCAGGATCCATTGGCCCTGTCGTAATGTCAGGATCGGGACAGGGATCCAACACGCAGAGTACAAAGTGTAGTAGGTAGTAGGTACGTATACCGGACCTTAGAATGGCCGGACTTAACGTAAGGAGTAAGTAGAGAATGGTCAGAGACAAGCCGAGGTCGAGGGAACGAGAAGACAGGTAAGCGAGAGACAAGCCGGGTCAAAGGATAACAGAGATAAGCAGAGTAATACAAACAAGCCGGGTCAGAACCAAAGAGACAATAGACATACAAGAGCACTGAGTGACTAGACTGGCTAGAACCACGACAGGGCAATGAGCAAATGCGGGAAGCTCTATTAAATACCCCGGTTCTAGGAGGTAATCACACCCCCGACGAGTCCTGGTTCGTGTTCAGGGTTTGAGTGACAGGTCGAGCAGGCTTGGCGTCATGACGTCGGCTACTGAGCGTCACGTCATAAAAGGGCGTGGATCCCTCGCGGCCGGCGTGTAACCGACCGGAGGAACCGCGAGGAACGGAGGAAACAGCCCTTCTGAACGGGAAAACGTCTAAGTCTCTCCTCTTATCAGAGGTAGAGACTACAGGTACCCTGACAATAAGAGACAGACGATTAACGCCAAAGAATCGGGTGTCCCTTATCAAGTGTCAATCTACGGTCAAGTACGGTCAACTGTCCGCTATTAAGGTGTGGTCGGTGAGTTAGTGTTCACGCCAGTCGACTGTGCTTGCCTCGGGTTGGGGCAAAGTTGAAGCGGTGTCACTATGAGCAAGGAATGTTGTCCATGGTAACCATGTGTGTGTGTGTTTGTCCATGGTGAGGGATTTAGAACATGTAATCTCTTCCATTTGTCTAATGGTTTCTACCTTTTGGGTGCGCAACCTATTTTTGACCTATTAGCTATACTTAATTTTTTGGGCGGTTTGTGAGGGAGCCCCATCCTTAGGTCTGCTCCCTTTATCTACTAAAATAAATTCTCTGTTTGGTCAAAAAATTACTATCCAAAAAACACCTCAAATTTATACCTCTGGTAGGGTTAGGGGTTACGTTAGAGGTAGGGTTAGGGAATTGCCGAAGACCCAAATTTTAGAAATGCCAAACCGAAGTGCTGAATTTTGGACATGCCGAACAGAAGTACCGAATTCCCGAATTTCGGAAGTGCCATACTGAACCAAATTTTTTGTCCATGCACATCCCTAGGAGGCATAACGGAGAGCTCAATCCAAAAGGAATCTGGTCAAGATTCCATTAGAGGGGAAAAGGTTTAAAAATAATACCAGGAAGTATTACTTTACTGAGAGGGTAGTGAATGCATGAAATGGCCTTCCAGCTGAAGTGGTAGAGGTTAACACAGTAAAGGAGTTTAAGCATGCGTGGGATAGGCATAAGGATATCCTAACTATACGATAAGGCCATGGACTAATGAAAGTATTTAGAAAATTGGGCAGACTAGATGGGCCGAATGGTTCTTATCTGCTGTCACATTATATGTTTCTATGTTTTCAGTTGCAGGGTTAAAACTAGGGGTACCTGGCACCCAGACCACTTCATTGAGCTGAAGTGGTCTGGGTGCCTAATGTGGTCAGTTAAGGGTAGGATTAGGATAGGTATATGTTTAGATTTAGTATAAGCATAAGCTAAGGTGTACAGTTGGTGTAGCATTAGTATAGGGTTAGCATTAGCTATCAAAAATGTATTTAGAACCTGGGCATATTTTTTTTTAATACAAATATACGTCCTGCACTCAAACTCTCACTACTCCTGGGGGCAGCAATGACTATAGCAAACATCAGCCCCAATTTTTATTAATATAATATTTTTATTAAGCTGCATGGGATGTGTAAAAATGATAAGCAAAAATTTGAAAATATTTATTTTTTGTTACAGTTTTTAACATTCTATCCACACTTAAGGTTTTGTTAAGTATACATATAGAATATTAAAAGAAAGCCCTTTCTGTTCTTTAACAATCAATATATAATATGTGTAGGGCCACATATTTGTTTGCTGAAATAGATGATTTTATGTAGCCTTATAAAATTAAAAATTGTATTTGTCTGTGTGTGCTGTTCCTTAATCTGCATTAAATAAACAGCATGACAGCATGCCACTGGGGTCACCCTGTCAAATGCCAGATTTTCAAAGCAGGGCCGCCATCAGATGGTGACATATATATATATATATATATATATATATATATATATCTCTGCTGGCTTCACACCAGCACTCTCGCGAGCCGTGGTTGTAAAGCCAAACCTCTGCGGCATGCAATGCATGTCGGGCTCGGGACAGAAGTAGAGTCCGGAGGGGAAAGATGAAGACTGCACGGCCCCTCTTTGCTGGCCCAACCAGTTGAGCCATTGACTGGACCACCAGGGAATCCAGTGTCCCCCCTCCCTGGCTACAGGTAAGAGGCAGGGAGGGAATACTTTTTTTTTTAAAATGTAAGAAAATATATATTTTTTTTAAACAAAAATAATACCCCCACTGCATTCACAAACAAAAAACACACTGCATTCACTATACACACACACTATATCCACTACACAAACACATTCTGCATTCACTATACACACACACACACACACACACACATTACATCCACTACCCAAACACACTTTCTGCATTCACTATACACACTACATCTACTATACAAACACACACTCTATCCACTACACAAACACACTCTTCATCTAATACACACAAACATACAATTTGCATCCATAACACACACACCACATCCACTTTACTCAAGCACCGATTATCTGCTACACACATTCTACATCCACTATACACACCAAATTCAGTGCACACACACTTCATCCTTGTGGGTGGACTTAGGATGGTCCCTGTGGGGGGACTCAGGGCAGGCCATGTGGGCAGGCTCAGAGGCAGGCTCAGGGGTGGGCCCCGGGGCCCAGACTTTGGGCTGAGTCAGGGGTCTCAAAATTCCTGAAGGCAACCCTGGCTCAAAGAGCTAGATTTTCCTAAAATATACTTACACCAGATATAAAACTTCTTTGGACTATGAATCTAGCTTATTTTTTGGGGGAAGATTTGTAAAATAATGATAAACATTCTCCCATCCAAGAATTTGCAGGCTCTCGGAGCAGCCAAACTTTTAAGAAATACTGTTTCTCCAGAATAATTGTAAAATTCACTTTTGTTCACACTCATAAAATAAATAACCTGATATACATGGAGGTGGCACAGATATGATAAACACATTTCATACACAAATTTCATTTACAGGTGATACTCGAAAAATTAGAATATCGTGCAAATGTTCATTTATTTCAGTAATGCAACGTAAAAGGGGAAAATTATATATGAGATAGACGCATTACATGCAAAGCAAGATAGTTCAAGCCGTGATTTGTCATAAGTGCGATGATTATGTTTTACAGCTCATGAAAACCCCAAATCCACAATCTCAGTAAATTAGAATATTACATACAATCAATAAAACAAGGAATGTACATAAAACAATATCGTACCTCTGAAAAGTATAAGCATGCATATGGACTCAGTACTTGGTTTGGGCCCCTTTTGCAGCAATTACTGCCTCAATACGGTGTGGCATGGAAGCTATCAGCCTGTGGCACTGCTGAGGTGTTATGGAAGACCAGGATGCTTCAATAGCGGCCTTCAGCTCTTCTGCATTGTTCGGTCTCATGTCTCTCATCTTTCTCTTGGCAATGCCCCATAGATTCTCTATGGGGTTCAGGTCGGGCAAGTTTGCTGGCCGAGCACAGTAATCCCACGGTCATTGAATCAGGCTTTGGTGCTTTTGGCAGTGTGGGCAGGTGCCAAGTCCTGCTGGAAAATGAAGTCAGCATCCCCATAAAGCTCGTCTGAGGAAGGAAGCATGAAGTGCTCCAAAATCTCCTGGTAGACGGCTGCGTTGACCCTGGACTTAATGAAGCACAGTGGACCAACACCAGCAGATGACATGGCTCCCCAAATCAACACAGACTGTGGAAACTTTACACTGGATGTCAAGCATCTTGCAGTGTGTGCCTCTCCAATCTTCCTCCAGACTCTGGGTCCTTGGTTTCCAAATGAGATGCAAAAGTTGCTCTCATCAGAAAAGAGGACTTTGGACCACTAAGCAACAGACCAGGTCTGTTTTTCTTTAGCCTAGGTAAGATGCTTCTGACATTGTTTGTTGTTCAGGAGCGGCTTGACAAGAGGAATACGACATCTAAAGCCCATGTCCAGGATCCGTCTGTGTATGGGGGCTCTTGATGCACTGACTCCAGCCTCAGTCCACTCCTTGTGAAAGTCCCCAACACTTTTTAATGGCCTTTTCCTGACAATCCTCTCCAGGCTGCGGTCATCCTTGCTGCTTGTGCACCATTTCCTTCCACATATTTCCCTTCCACATAACTTTCTATTAATGTGCTTTGATACAGCACTTTGGGAACATCCAACTTCCTTCACAATTACCTTTTGAGGCTTCCCCTCCTTATGGAGGGTGTCTATGATGGTTTTGTGCACAACTGTCAGGTCAGCAGTCTTCCCCATGATTGTGATTCCTACTGAACCAGACTGAGAGACCATTTAAAGGCTCATAAACCTTTTGCAGGTGGTATGGCTTACTTAGCTGATTAGAGTGGGACACTGTGAGCCTAGAATATTGCACCTTTTCACAATATTCTAATTTACTGAGATTGTGGATTTGGGGTTTTCATGAGCTGTAAGCCATAATCATAGCACTTATGACAAATCACCGCTTGAACTATCTTGCTTTGCATGTAATGCATCTATCTCATATATTAGTTTCCCCTTTTACGTTGCATTACTGAAATAAATTAACTTTTGCACGATATTCTAATTTTTCGAGTATCACCTGTAATTATCTCATGCAACTTTCCTTCAAGTTGATTTTTATTTATATATATATATATTTTTTTTTTTTGCAAGAGTGTCTAATGTTAGAGCACTGGATTTTGACACATATTGTTGCACGATTAAATGAGTTTAGTTTGACATATTAAAACAAATAAAAATTTAATTAAAGGAACACTAAACTAACTATTTAGCCCCTATTTGGCCAGTTATAGCTAGTAAAACTCATCTTATTTCCAGCACCGCACGGTTCTGCTGGCATTGACTCCGTCCCCAATCCACCTCCTTGGCTGGCATCATTAGAATTGATGATCTCACCCAATCACAATTTTTTTCCATAGGAAGGCGTTGGGTTGGTGGAGATGGTCAATTATAGTGATCTCAGTCAAGGATGGCGGGACGCCGCCCTGGCTAATCAGCATCTTCTTATAGAGGTGCATTGAATCAGTGCATCTCAGTGTATCTCTATGGGGAAAGTTTAGCGTCTCCATACAGAGCGTGGCTGTCTGAGGAGTGCCAAACGCTAAAGAGACTATGGATGATTCTGTTCTCCTTGGTCCACAATTCAACTTGAATACCCTTCAACATCCGAGGTCAGCGGAATGGCACCCCACTTAACATGTGGCCAGGTACATTGCAGCACAGATCCGCAAGCCATTAGAAAAAAACTTTCGGGTCAAATGCCTGCATGCTGCCATCCCAGATATGGCTTGCGTCACTCCTAACGTCGACTCTAAGGTCACCTAATTCCTGGGAAAGTCTGCCACTGCCAGCACAAAATCTTGGACGTTCTGGTACCAAGTGCCAGGATTTTTGACATGGTCAAAACTGCTTTGACTGAAGGAACCTCTATAGATCTCTATGCCATCACAGATTCCTCCAGTCAAAGCAGTTTCGAACATGTTGAAAATCCTGGCAAGATTAGCAATGCAAATACAGCGTTGGCTACTGAGAGGCGTAAGGCAATCTTGATTAAGATTGAACCAAAGTTAGCCTAGGCCAACTTTGACAATATTTTAAGGAGATGGGCACATATGTCAGCACCCTCACAGCACTGGACAAGGCCCATTCCAATTTGAAAATAGTGTTCTCTCCAAAGGTTTTTGGTGGGGCCAGCAGACAATGTGGCAGTCTGCCCACCCGTTCCTCCCTGGCATTATGCTGGGGTTATCAAGGCTCCACTCTAGCTTGGCACACTGCTGAGACTAAAATGCTTTCACCCTTCTTCCCAGTGCGGGGCAGAACATGGCAGTCTCGAGATGGTAAAGGATCCTCCTGTGGCCGATGGCCTTATGGGGCCTCAGTATCTATTTTGACATTTCTCGGTGGATGGAAACCTCCACTACAGTTTTCTTCCCATCTTTCTCTTATAATGTAAAACTGTGTTCAGTCAACTGTCTTAAGGAGTATAAATCCAAGACTTTGGCTTTCTGGGATCCGACATTTCCTGATTTGTTTTTGGCCCTATGGAATCGTCCTGTATCTACAATCACCCTGACTTGTTGGATGACATATATTATGGCATCAACTTCTATAGATACTTAGGTTTACGGAGCACAGTCTATGAGGGTGCCATGGCTTCTGAAATGCAGTCTGTAAGACCTCTTCCGAGCTGATTGGTCTTGTGAATCTACATTTGAAGAACATTATTTTCATCTTACCGAGTATTATTTCTGCCACAGTTATTGCACGGCTTTAAATTAGCATAATATGAGCCTCCGTGTCCTTTCTCCTTTAATAAAATTACCAGATTTTACTATTAGTTATGATTTTATTAAGGACACACAATATTAGCCCACCCAATGACAGGTTTGTTTATTCCTTCCCCGTTTATTTTATACTGTTGCAGTCTCTGGTGACTAAGATGGTTCTGATGTTTTTTACTATCTGATTGCCTAGGTTACCTAATCAAAAGTGCACTGTTTAAATTATTGGGGTTGAATGTCATGCTGATAGTCTTATAAATGTAATTCTTTTACCACAAAATGTCTGTTCTTTTGAGCTTGAA
This sequence comes from Pelobates fuscus, assembly GCF_036172605.1. Classification (NCBI taxonomy): domain Eukaryota; kingdom Metazoa; phylum Chordata; class Amphibia; order Anura; family Pelobatidae; genus Pelobates; species Pelobates fuscus. Next base: position 220,748,239 of record NC_086321.1, on the reverse strand, counting down.
GATTTTATTCACTTCATGCTTCAATCGTGCTCCTGTTAAGATTTACAAGTTACATTAAAGTTATGCTTGTTGGATTCTCTTTCTTCATCACCAGAGGTTTTCTTCTTGTTTTATTGTTAAAGTTTTTTATATTTGCTATTTATTGATTTAGGGCATCATCAAGTGGTTTAGGGTTGTGACAAAGTACGTTTGCCACGAACTTCTGGAGGAGTGTGAAAGCTGGCCTTCTGCCCACCGCCTATGGTCCAAGTCTGAGACAATGTTCGGGAGTTACCCTGCCCAGCTACTATTAGCAGTTTCCCCTGGGTGCCCCTGGTTCGGCACTTTCCCTTCATTCGAATGGAGCCGAACACTAGCTCCCTGTCAGCCATTCGCATGACCCAAACCCATGAATGGCCCTCAGTGGTACTTAGCCACGATCGCTATGGAACAAATTTCTGTATGAGGACTTCGTGAGTCCCCGGTCAACTCTGTGGTACTTAGCCACAAATGTTATGGAACTGTTTTCAGTATGAGGTGACCGTGCGGTTCATGGACAACTTGGTCCGGGGTTTTGAACCACTTTGCAACCCGGCAGGACAGCGCTTTTTGGAGGGAAGGTGCCTGAGACTAAGGGGAACCAACATTACCTGAGAGCCAGGTGGAGCACCCCATATTTAGGACAAGGGATCTCCTGAAAGTTGACCGGCAAAATCCCCAAACGCTCTGGAACTATTTTGTGCATAGGACCACGTGTGCGGACGGTCAGAACTTTAACACGGTGGCGTTTCCCCTACACTGCATGCAGCGCTCAAGATCAGGGATATTTGGGGATGTATATGTGGATGATTCTGTCATGATCATTGTATGTTTTTATTATGTTTTGGAGTACTTTTATGTTTTTATATTTTTGGGTTTGGCTTTCTGTTCCTGGGAGATAATTAGCTTACCGGTCTTTAACTCAATTATCTCTCAGGCCCAAAGTTTCTGGGAGGGGCTTGAGTTAAATACTATGAAGACCTAATGCTGGGGCCTGTGCATAAAAGGCAGAATTTGGCTCATGAAAATCAGTTGTATTCTCAGAACCATGTGTCGTTTTGCTACTGGGGGGGAAAGGACTAATCACTGCTCAGCACCTTGTTCCAGCTCATGGAGGATTCGGCAGGGAAAGTCCTTATAAGAACTTGAGCTCCCAGGACTGTGAGACTTCAGGAGGACCCCAGTCAATCCATGTCGACTGGGGCAGAAGCACTGAGGTTTTCGATGGTTCCAACTAGGAAGCGGTCCTTGGCCAAGGTACCAAGCCGGGGTACAGGGAGCTCTGCTACAAGGGTTACATGGGGATTTATGAGCTGTGGGGCATTCTCATTGGCTGTATAATATGATGATTAACCATTATTAAGGGGTTTGTTTTTTCTTAATATTTACACTATCCTTTCTTTGCTGATGAGGAATTAAAGATATAAAACATGATATTCGCCTCTGTGTCCTTAATAAAATCATAACTGTATGTCACATAATTAGTCAGATCTGGTAATTGAAAGTTATTTATTTACTTTCACAAACCATCTCATGCAGTTCAAACTCTGAATCACCAAAAACCTTATCATTAACCTTACTGCTAATCTCAAACATACCACGAATCCTACTATTAATCCTACCTCTAATGCTAACACTATCCCTAACCCTAGCTCTTCCATTCTGTTATAGGCAGAGGGATTCACCCAGCTGATGTCACTGCTGACATCAGTAGAGGGATTCCATATTTCTCAAAGTTAAAAGACCACTCCGCACTGTGTGTTAATAGCAGCATGAGAGGGAGATCTGTCATGATGTGTTTTTTTCCCCTCTGCCTTTGGATTGCAGACAGTGAACCGCACATGACTAATAACAGGACACATCGGGAAGGAATAGCCAGTGCAGGTCACCTATGAGGTCATGGTAACCGTACCTAATGCAGAAGTTCAGCCTTGGTGATTCCCTTTGCTGGGTGCAGTGCCCAATGTTTTCCATCCTCCCATCCCAAACCCATTCCCAAATCCCCACCATTCACTTCTCTATCTGCCATTTCCCCCTTTGTTGCATACAAATCTTCAGTCATTTAGAAAACAAAACATTCTATGATATAGATGTCAACTATAATAAGTGTGGTATGTTCAAAAAATTTTTTTAGAAAGCTAATAGTAAATCTATTCTCTTACAGTAGGACAGTAAGCAGTCACGTACAGGCAATGTACAATCTTATCGATTTAATGGATCTGCTACATACACTGATCAGCCACAACATTAATAGCATGTAAGTCTCCTTTGTGCTGCCATAACAGTTCTGATGCATCAAGATATGGACTCCTCAAGGACCTCTGAACAAGTCCTGTGGTGTCTGGCATCAAGACCTTAACAGCAGATCCTTTACATCCTGAAAGTTGTGAGATAGAGCCTCGTGAATCAGATTTGTTGTTCCAGCACATCACACAGATTCTCAATCAGACACACATGCACCCGGTCATCCTACTGATCAGTATTCATCAGACCAGGCAACCTTCTTCCATTGCTTCATGGTCCAGCTCTGATGCTCACGTCCACATTTAAGGTACTTTCAGTGGTGGACAGGGGTCATGGTCGTCACTGTGAGAAGTCTGTAGCTACACAGCTCCATACAAAGCAAACTGCAATGCACTGTGTGTTCTGACACCTTTCTATCATGACTAGAATTAGGTTTTTTAGCACTTTGAGCTACTGTAGCTCTTCTGTGCGATCGAACCTGATGGGCCAGCCTTCACTCCACAGATGCATCAATTAGCCTTTGGTGCTCAGGATCCTGATGCCAGTCTTCCTTCCTTTACCTGTTTTTGTTGGTATTAAATACTGCATATTGTGAACATCCCACAAGACTTGCCATTTTGGAGATGCTTTGACCCATTTGTCAAGCCATCACTATATGGCCCTTGTCAAAGTTACTCAGATCTTTTTGCTTCCCCTTTTTTCTTCCTTCCAACACATGAAATTCAAGAACTGTCTGTTTACTTGCTGCCTAATATATCCGACCCCTTGCCAGGTGCAATTTTAATGATAAAGTCAAAGTTATTCACTTCACACGTCAGTGGTTTTAATGGCTGGTCAGTATATATAAACCATTAACTTTTAGTATTACAGCCCAAAATTCCAAGTTAAGTTTAAAAAGCCACATAATCACTTTTACTGGCTCTTCTAGATTGGTATCTCTTCCAAGCATGTAACTTTTATATTTGAGTTATTTAATTTGAGTCTGAAACTGTTTAATTTCTTTTGTTGCGGGAGAGCCAGCATCACCTAGAAGATAACCTTGTATTGGATAGTAGTTAGTAGTTTTACTTTTATTTTTTTTATTTTTTTTATTCTTTATTTTTGTGGGTACAGCACAGTAAAAGCCATATCATGTGTTATGCGTACATTTCAAATCAGATAACATGGAGCTTAATAACAATCATTACACATGGGTGAGGACTACCCGGTTCTGTATTTTATGGGCCTGGTCAGCCCCCTTTTCGCCTATTTTACAGAGCTTGACACTGGTTTGGTAGGGTGGGGGTTACAACTATACAGCATCAAGTGCCTGTATGCCTTTTTTCAGCAATATGAGGCACCTCTAGGTATGGACTTATGAAGCGTGGGGACTCAGTCAGTAGAGTTCAGGTGAGTGTGTTTGTCATAGCTGGGTAGGACTGTCTAGGCTACGAGCTGCAAGTGCTGCAAAGAGTTAGCGGTTAATTACAAGCTGCTTTGTGCACTCTGAGTGAAAAAATATGGGGAGGGTAGCTTAACATATATGATAATTCAGTGGCTTACAGAGCCAGTATTGCGAAGGCAAGGAGAAAGCGTAATTTGAAACATTTTACGAAAAAAGGAGAGATAAGTGAACAATGTAAACAGTATAGGAGATAATATATGTAGAACGGAACATGCATATCTCCCGCTGTCTGTAACGGATAAAGGGTAATCAAGTCCCTCTCAGTTGCTGCCACATCAGGTTGTTGAGGCAGTGGTTTTCTGAACCTCTCCTCTGGGCACGAAAGGGGTAATCTCCGTTACAGTCCATGTTGGACAGGTTGTCGCTTGAGTCGTTAGCGCTGGGAGGCATGTGTCTTGCCTGCCTTTTCAGCCTGCAGACGGTGTGGGCCCCATTTGTAGGGGGATGGCTTGATCCTGGAGTAGCTGAGTGGCTGGACGAAAGGTCTTCCGCCACATCATGGTGTGTCTTGATAAGTCTCTGTAAAGCTCCAGTTGTGCTCCTTCAAAAGCCAGTGTGGGGGAGCCTCTCGTGGCCCCCATAAGCATTCCCCTATCGGAGTCCCGCACAAACTTGAGCATTACATCGCTGGGTCCTTCGCGCGGTGCGGAGGCTGCCCTGGTGAGTCTGTAGCAAGAGTCTATCGTGACCAGCTTAGCTTGTCGCGATGTCAGTAGCGTAGCTATAAGCCGCCGGCAATAGTGCGGCAATTCCGATCCGGTGATTGTCTCCGGCACTCCCCGGACCCGCATGTTCCTTGCCTTGTTCTGGTCCTCCATGCCGGCCAGTTGGGCTTGTTGATCTGCATATTGTTTGCAGAGATAGCCCACTTCTACATTTGCCACTTTACTGGTGAGAGTGGATATGTCTGCCCTCACCAGCACCATGTCCGCTTGGAACATGGACTGAATGTCCTTCACAAGAGCTTTAATATCTGCCTTGATGGCTGGTGCAGCATCCCCCATGTCCAATGGTATTTGAGGCATCTGTTGCTCTCGTCTCGGCACTGCGGGCTCTGTATAATAGCTGTCCTCATCCGAGGATTGTGTAGTATAGGCCTCGGGCGCCATCTTGGAATCTGCAGGCCGAGAGGCAGCATGGAGAAAAGCCCCTATATCTCCGGACCCCGTGCTCGGATCCGCTCTCTGCTTCTTACACTTCTTCCCCATAGTGTAAGTGTACTGTGTGCAGGCTTTGGAGCTCGGTGTGCCCGTGGATTGCGGCTCCGGGCGGGTTAATTACAGTATCTCGTACGGAGCTGTTAAAATGTGTGTTTTACTTTTATTTTAACTTGAACTTTTATGTAATTGTTTACCAGAATTATCAATGACATATATACTTATTGTGGGCAATTGTACTTGATGTCATTGATATTTTCAGTGTATTGTATTTGACATATTGCTGTGAGTGGAATTTACACAACACAAAGCAACATAGCAACACAAAGCACATAGAATAAGGCAAACAAAACAGACCTCTCATAAATGAAAGTTTTATACTAAATTTAGCAGAAATACACAATGCGCAAAGTTTCTATGAGAACTATCTCATTAAAGGAGATAAACTGTATTTGTATCAGCACAAGAGAATTGTGCATGTAATATGTGGTTTCACTAGTTAAATAGCAATATAATGCATTCTGATACATCAGATGATGAATAGCAGGAAATACAAACAGTTATTGTTCTGTCTCCACATACTATGTGTATTTTCCTACTCACAAGCTTTCTGTACATACCAATGTCCTTAGTGCAAAATACTCCAAAGATGTCAGAGAGACAGTCAAGTTGTTTTTTTTCTTGTCCACCAATTTGTTTGTTTAATATTGTTAGAGAATACTGCAAAGAAGAAGATGTAGATTCAGGGTCAACTCTGCTCATTGTGTTGTAAAACTCTAATCTGAAAAAAGTAATATGCATTCGTACACTCACGTAAACAATACTATCAAAGTGGCATACACGAAAATTAGAAAACAATGCTAATATTTATTTGGAAAGATTTCTATTGCATTGTCTTGTTTTTATTAGCAAAAATGTTGTGATTGTCAAATATCAGAGACGTGTTAAATAATACAACGTTTAGAGCTGTTCTAAAGACTTTGTGCGATAGACTGACAAAAATGTAATCTACATTGGGATAAAGTTGATTCCCTAGTATCATTCACCAAATTAAACCAATCATGGACCAACACTCACAGTTGAATAGCACACTTAAAAAAGGGACACTATAGGTACCCAGACCCTTTTATATCACTGAACTGGTGTGGATGCAGTGTCCTTAGCCATGGAATAAAAACACTGCAGTTTTAGAGACAGAGGCTGTCTAGCATCTGTTCTCCAACAGCTTTAAAACCCCATAGGAAAGCACTGAGTCTATGCTTTCCAAAGGGGAAGGACTAATGTGCGTGCAGTGTTGACTGACGGCGGAGGAGTGCAACCCAGCACCAAGGAATATCAGTGCTGGAGCAAGGTGTGTTAATGAAAGAGCTCTATAACCCTTTTTCAGCCAAAGGGGTACAGGGGGAGGGGGTGTGGGGGGGGGGCAGAGGTGAAACAGAGGGGCAAGTTAGTGTTAGGAGTACATCTTTGTATTTCTAACACTAAAATGTTCCTTTCATTGGCACAATTGGTGTAACGGCCCAGATGACACAACAGATACAGCATCGAATGTTGGTTATGATAAATAGTCAAATTTGTAAACAAGGAAATAAATCAATGATTTCAAATCTGACTAGAAAAAAAAGATTTTGGACACACTGATAACATGCATTATATTAGTAATGCCGCTTTAAAGACCTAGATTTATACAAAATGCACAATTTAAGTTAATTTTAACTGGGAATGTAAGCATGCTAGCTTCAAGACATACCACTCCCTTCAAACGCTTCAATGTGGTCACTTGTAATGTGGCACCGATTAGTGGAGGTGTGTGTGTTGCTCTCTCCAAGTGTCCATGTCTTGTCAGGATGTACAGGTACCCTGTTAGAAAAGGCCATATGCCTTGCAAAAGTATTCACCCCCCTTGGCATTTTTCGTGTTTTGTTGCCTCACAACCTGGAATTAACATGGATTGGTTGAGGATTTGCATTATTTAATTTACAAAACATGCCCTCAACCTTGAAGATTTTTTTTTTATTGTGAAGCAAATAACAAATAGGACAAAATAACAGAAAAAGTCAATGTGCATAAATATTCACCTCCCCCTAAAGTCAATACTTTGTAGAGCCACCTTTTGCGGCAATCACAGCTCCAAGTCGCTTTGGAAAAGTCTCTATGAGCCACATCTTACCACTGGGATTTTTGCCCATTCCTCCATGCAAAACTGCTACAGCTCCTTCAAGTTGGACGGTTTGCACTTGTAAACAGCAATCTTTAAGTCTGACCACATATTTTCTATTGGATTGAGGTCTGGGCTTTGACTAGGCCATTCCAACACATCTACATGTTTCCCCTTAAACCACTCAAGTGTTGCTTTAGCAGTGTGTTTGGGGTCATTGTCCTGCTAGAAGGTGAACCTCCGTCCTAGCTTCAAATCACGCACAGAGTGGTACAGGTTTTGCTCAAGAATATTCCTGTATTTAGCACCATCCATCTTTCCCTCAACTCTGACCAGTTTCCCAGTCCCAGCTGCTGAAAAACATCCCCACAACATGATGCTGCCACCAGCATGTTTCACTGTGGGGATGGTGTTCTTTGGGTGATGTGATGTGTTGGGTTTGCGCTAGGCATAAAGTTTTCTTTGATGGACGAAAAGTTAAATTTTAGTCTCACCAGACCAGATCACCTTCCTCCATACATTTTGGGAATCTCCCACATGCCTTTTCGCAAACTCAAAACGTGCCATTTTGTTTTTTGCTGAAAGTAATGGCTTTCTTCTGGCCACTCTGCCATAAAGCCCAACTCTGTGGAGCGTACGGCTTATTGTCGTCCTATGTACAGATACTCCAGTCTCTGCTGTGGAACTCTGCAGCTCCTCCAGGGTTACCGTAGGTCTCTGTGCTGCCTCTCTGATTAATGTCCTCCTTGCCCGGTCCGTGAGTTTTGGTGGGCGGCCGTCTCTTTGCAGGTTTGCTGTTGTGCCATGTTCTTTCCATTTGGCTATGATAGATTTGATGGTGCTCCTGGGGGTCATCAAAGATTTGGATATCTTTATATAACCGTGACTTGAACTTCTCAACAACATTGTCCCTTACTTGTTTAGAGAGTTCCTTGGTCTTCATGGCAGTGTTTGGTTAGTGATGCATCTTGCTTAGATGTTGCAGCCTCTGGATACTTCCAAAAAAGCTGTGTATATGTAATGACAGATCATGTGACACTTAGATTGCACACAGGTGGACATCATTTCACTAATTATGTGACTTCTGAAGGTAATTAGTTGCACCAGAGCTTTTTATGGGCTTCATAACAAATGGGGTGAATACATACACACATGCCAATTTTCTGTTTTCTATTTCTAAAAAAAATAGTTTTATGTATATATTTTTCTCATTTCACTTCACCAACTTAGACTATTGTGTTCTGATCCATCATATAAAATTCAGATTAATAAAATATTGAACTTAAGGTTGTAATGTAACAAAATAGGTAAAAAGTCAAGGGGGTGAATACTTTTGCAAGGCACTGTATGCTTATATTTGTGGTAGCGCTACATTTATCATCAATATAACTTTATATTCTCCTTCTATATCCTAAAACGCTCCTGAGATCTCTATACGTTTGGAAGGTAATTCATAAAACAAATTTCTAGTTTCTTAGCATTTTGGGCAGTCAAGACATATCCAGACATATATAGATATATCACAGTCAAAGAAAAACAACTGACCATGTACTAAAACAAAAAATAAGAGGAAAATATCCAAATTCCAAACTCACTTCTTGTATGGGATTTTTTTCTTACATGCAAGCTCAGCGTTTACCCTATTTAGTTAGTTTGTTTGTTTGACAAATTTGTCAAATGACAGTCTGTAGGTCCTGTCATCATAAACACTTCAATAAGCCAAAGTAAAATTGGCATATATTTTCAAACAATTTTTTTTTGTTTTCAAGTACTTAGTACTAATTTGAAGACTACTGTTTCTAAATGAGAAATACTGTGACCTGCAAATGCAAAGTAAACATTACATACTTATTGAAATATTCAATATATATTAAATGCTAACTTTGAATCATGATTAGTGATGTACCGAACTGTTCACTGGCGAATAGTTCCTGGCGAACATAGCATGTTCGCGTCCGCCACCGCGGGCGAACACATGCGGTGTTCGGTCCGCCCCCTATTCGTCATCATTGAGTAAACTTTGACCCTGTACCTCACAGTCAGCAGACACATTACAGCCAATCAGCAGCACACCCTCCCTAGCAGACCCTCCCACCTACTGGACAGCATCCATTTTAGATTAATTCGGAAGCTGCAACCATTTTTTATTTTTTTTTCAATTTATTATTTTTTTTTTTTAGTGCATATAAATGTTACAAGTAGATACTACCCCCAGACACTCTGTGTTACTGCAGATACTCCCTCCAGACACCCTGTGTTACTGCAGATACTCCCCCCAGACACTCTGTGTTACTGCAGATACTCCCTGACACAGAGCAGAATAGGGACTGTTCCCCCTACATAGGGTCACTTGGCAGATATGGATTGACACCGATCCTAAGGATCCCTGATAAACACTGACACGGAGCCCTCCATGGGTGAAGATGGATTAATTTTTTTTTGTGCTCGGGTTTTTTATTTTATTTTTAAGTTCGACGGGTATGATGGCTTTTTATTTGGCCTTTTTTGGGGCTAAAAAAATGAAGATTTTAGAAGAAGAAGACGTTGAATAGTAAGTTGAATTTTACTTTACAGGGTAGTAATTTTATTCCCCCTTCACTATTTTTTAGGGTGAGGGGGGTAGGTAGGGGCTTTTTTATTTGGTTGTGTGACTAGGGGCTTGGGGACACACACTGCATACACACTATACACACACTACACACAATATACACACACTATACACACAATATACACACACAATGTACACACTATACACACACTGTACACACTATGCACACACACACACTACACACACTGCATACACACACTACACACACTGCATACACACTGCACACACTATACACACTGCACACACTATACACACACTGCACACTCTATACACACACTATACACTATACACACTCTACACACACTGCATACACACTGCACACACTGCATACACTATACACACACTGCACTAACTATACACACTATACACACACTGCATACACTATACACACACTGCATACACACTATACACACACTGCATACACACTATACACACACTACACACACTACACACACACACACTGTACACACTATGCACACACTGCATACACTATGCACACACTATACACACACACTACATACACACTGCACACACTGCACACATTATACACACACTACACACACTATACACACAATATACACACACTGTACACACTATGCACACACTGCACACACTATGCACACACTATACACACACTGCATACACACACTATACACACTCTATACACACACTGCACACACTATACACACTATACACACACACTGTACACACTATACACACTCACTATACACACAATATACACACACTTTACACACTATACACACACTGCATAAACATACATTTAAAAAAAAATTGCAGCTGTTTTTTACATTTCAAAGTTGGGGAGGGGGGTGCCAAATAAAGGATCCGCCCCGGGTGCCAAATGCTCCAGGTACGCCCCTGTATAGAGGGGAGCCATGTTACTCTGTATATAGAGAGGAGCCATGTTTACACTGTATATAGAGGGGAGCCATGTTACTCTGTATATAGAGGGGAGCCATGTTACTCTGTATATAGAGAGGAGCCATGTTTACACTGTATATAGAGGGGAGCCATGTTACTCTGTATATAGAGGGGAGCCATGTTACTCTGTATATAGAGAGGAGCCATGTTTACACTGTATATAGAGGGGAGCCATGTTACTCTGTATATAGAGGGGAGCCATGTTACACTGTATATAGAGGGAGCCATGTTTACACTGTATATAGAGGGGAGCCATGTTTACACAGTATACAGAGGGAGCCATGTTACTCTGTATACAGAGGGGAGCCATGTTACTCTGTATATAGAGAGGAGCCATGTTTACACTGTATATAGAGGGGAGCCATGTTACTCTGTATATAGAGGGGAGCCATGTTACTCTGTATATAGAGAGGAGCCATGTTTACACTGTATATAGAGGGGAGCCATGTTACTCTGTATATAGAGAGGAGCCATGTTTACACTGTATATAGAGGGAGCCATGTTACTCTGTATATAGAGGGAGCCATGTTTACACTGTATATAGAGGGGAGCCATGTTTACACAGTATACAGAGGGAGCCATGTTACTCTGTATATAGAGGGGAGCCATGTTACTCTGTATATAGAGAGGAGCCATGTTTACACTGTATATAGAGGGGAGCCATGTTACTCTGTATATAGAGGGGAGCCATGTTACTCTGTATATAGAGAGGAGCCATGTTTACACTGTATATAGAGGGGAGCCATGTTACTCTGTATATAGAGGGGAGCCATGTTACACTGTATATAGAGGGAGCCATGTTACTCTGTATATAGAGGGAGCCATGTTTACACTGTATATAGAGGGGAGCCATGTTTACACAGTATACAGAGGGAGCCATGTTACTCTGTATATAGAGGGAGCCATGTTTACTCTGTATATAGAGGACTGTTTGCGGTGCGTTAAACGGGGAGTTTGGTCTGTCACTGTGAAGCGGGCGTAACCCTTACACTACCTGATCGATACAACATCATACCTGATGTTTTAAAGCACGTTATTCCAAACAATTTAGGAATGTTAGGTGATTTCTGCCCTTTATGGATTAAAACCAGACTCTGCATCAACTATGTAATTTTCCATGGGAGTTTTGCCATGGATCCCCCTCCGGCATGCCACAGTCCAGGTGTTAGTCCCCTTGAAACTACTTTTCCATCACTATTGTGGCCAGAAAGAGTCCCTGTGTGTTTTAAAATTCGCCTGTCCATTGAAGTTTATGGCGGTTCGCACGGTTCGCCCGTTCGCGAACATTTGCGGAAGTTCGCGTTCGCCGTTCGCGAACCGAAAATTTCGGGTTCGCGACAACACTAATCATGATGTATTACATTTTGATAATACTGATGCAACAAATTCCACTTTGCCTATTTGCCTAGGATCCCAACACTATAGCTTCATTGCTAGAACATTGGCATTTAAACACAGTGAAGTATTTTACTCCATTTCTATATTCCTCTGTCAAAGCGGGAGGCATGCTCTCCCGTGGAATGATTACAGCAACTGTAGTGAATGCTCTGTAGCAGTTGTGAAGAACAGGAGACCACCTGAAAAGTCAATCCTTAAAGGGACACTCCAGACCCCTAAAGCACTTTAGGTCAAATGCTTTATGTGTGATGTGTGTATTCTATTTTTTTAATTTTACAAAAATTGCAGATATCAATAAAAATTGCCACTTATATAAATTAACCTTATTACACCACCAGGCAAGCAAACAACAGGTTCTGTTACTGCCTGGTTTGGTTAGCTCAGTGGAGCTAAACTCAAGAGGCAGGCGATTCCTCAGAGCACCTGCCTTGCAAAGACTTTAACTGCATTTGGAAGTCTGTGGTTGGGCAGTCTTGGCTGGCGAAGGGAGGAGGGGGGAGGCGGGAGCGGGGAATTGCAAACACAGATAGGAGAACTGCAGGTTTTGCAAGATGTTTTTAGATATACCCCTGTTATGTATTGAGGTTTATGCAGTCCACCTTCCAGTAGATGGCAGCATAGTGAAGTTATACACTTGTTCTATTGTGTTTAGTCTCTTTGGTGTTATGTCATTATGTGTGTGTACTGAAGTAAAGAGAAGTTTATTTTACTACAATGTCTGAGAGCCATTTGTGAATATATAACATGCTAATACACAAAACTGGCGACGAGGATGGGATTCCAATAAATGGACACTGCAGAATATATATAAAGGAAATGAAATCAGCCTGAGTGAGGAAGTAAAACTTTTTTTGGAATTCTTTTATCTACAAATATTTCCAGCATGGCTTCTCTGGGACACATGGAGGAATTTGATCTGGCTAATCCAGCCTCATGGGACTCATATGCTGACAGGTTAGTGTTTTTCCTGGAAGCTAATAAGGTGGTGGATGCTATTCATAAGAGAGCTGTGTTACTGAGTGTTATTGGGTCCAAAACATTTGATACTGTCCGCTCACTGATATCTCCTGCTAAACCACAAGACTACTCATTTGAAGAAATACTGGCACTGTTAAAACATCATTTAGCACCCACCCCATCTGAAACAGTGAGGCGTTTCCATTTCAATAGAAGAAATCAGAAACCAGGTGAAAGCATTGCAGCATACATTGCAGAACTGCGCAGGCTGTCTGAAAATTGCAATTTTGGTACCAGCTTAGAATCCTTGTTAAGGGACAGGCTTGTGTGTGGGGTGCAAGATGAAGCACTGCAGAGGAGACTGCTTGCAAGACAGAATTTAACTTTTATTATTGCACAAGAGGAAGCGCTCGCAAATGAGGCTGCATATGTCCATTCAAAAGAGATACAATCCTCCAGCAAAGATAACTCACCTGAAGTAAATCTAGTGAAGAAGACTGATGTTAAATCAAAACACTGTTCACCACATACTGATGTCACAGCTCCATTTAAAGGAACTTGTTATAGTTGCGGTGGAAAACACAGGCGTAATACATGTCGTTTTCGAAATGCAGTTTGCCACACATGTAAACGTACAGGTCACATACAGACAGTTTGCCAAAGTCAAGCCAGTGGAATTCAGACCAAATATAAGAATGTGAATAAAATACAAACCACAGCGCACTCTTTTAATACTCCACAAACCGTTTCAGATAGTGAAATGACTGCAGGTGTTTACTCAAATGACTATGTGAATAAAGTGGAAAATTCACCATCAGGACTGAAGATTTACACTGAAATTGTGCTTCAAGATGTTCCGTGCAAAATGGAAGTAGATTCTGGGTGCGCATATTCTTTGATTTCAGAAGAGACATTTACATTGTTATGGCCTCATAATTCTCCTTCAATAGTACCTTGTGATATTCATCTCGTGGACTACTACAAGGGGTTTGTTTTATACCAGTAAAATATGGTAAATTCAGAGGACATTTACGTTTAATAATTACTAAGGGACAAAGAGCAAGTTTGCTAGGTAGAGAGTGGTTTGAACCCTTAGGAATTTCATTAACTGGAGTTAATAATGTATCCACAGATATTCTACAGAATGTGATTGATAAATTTAGTGCAGTCTTTGAAGAAGGTCTTGGCATGTTTAAAGGCCCTCCTGTTTATTTTGTATTAGATTCAAAAGTACCCCCAATTCGTATGAAGCCTCGCAAAATTGCATTAGCTCTCAGACCAAAAATAGATGCTGAGATTACACGTCTTGTGGAACAAGGCATACTTGAACCCATAACACACCCAAAGTGGTGTACACCCATAGTTCCGGTCATGAAACCAAATGGGGATGTCAGAATCTGTGCTGACTACAAATGTACAATAAATAAAGCGTTGCAAGAGCATCCCTATCAAATTCCAGCTGTTAATCAAATTCTTACTACTTTGGCAAAAGGAAAAGTATTTGCCAAGTTGGATATGGCTCAAGCCTACCAGCAGTTACCTGTGGATGATGAGGCTGCTGATGCACAAACGATAATAACACACAAAGGAGCTTTCCGAGCAAGACGTTTGCAGTTTGGAGTTTCCATTGCTCCTGGCATATTCCAGAATTTAATGGAGGACCTCTTATCTGGACTTCCAGGTGTAGTGCCTTATTTTGATGACGTTCTTATTGGAGCAGATTCTATACAGTCATTGGCTGCACAGTTACAACTTGTTTTACAACGTTTTCTTGATGCTGGTCTAAAACTTAAAAAAGAAAAGTGTGTTTTTGGTGTAAGCAGCGTGGATTTCCTTGGTTACCGAGTTGACGCACAGGGCATTCATCCAACTGATTCTAAGGTTGAAGCTATCCATAGAGCTCCGGTTCCAACAAACAAACAAGAACTGCAAGCTTTCCTAGGGTTGCTTAATTTTTACCATTCTTTTCTGCCTGATAAAGCCACTGTTGCTGAACCTCTGCATCGTCTACTAGATAAAGATGCTCCATGGAAGTGGACTGACGTTCATACTACCGCTTTCAGCGCTGCTAAAAAACTGTTGTCTTCTGACAGTTTGCTTGTACACTATGATTTGGAGAAACCGCTCAACCTCACCTGCGATGCTTCTCCGTATGGCATAGGGGCTGTATTGAGCCACACTTTGAGAAATGGGGTTGAGGCTCCTATTGCATTTTATTCACGGACTTTATCTACTACAGAGAGGAATTACGCCCAAATTGACAAGGAGGCTTTAGCTATTGTGTCCGGTGTAAAAAAGTTTCATGACTATTTGTATGGGCGGAGGTTTACTATTATAACAGATCATAAACCTTTACTGGGTCTGTTCACCAGCAATACTCCCACTCCTCAAATAATTTCACCACGCATGCTCAGGTGGTCCCTTTTGCTGAATGCCTATGATTGTGAGTTCAAGTATCGTCCTGGCAAGGATATCACACATGCTGATGGATTAAGCCGATTACCTTTGCCTTCTCCTGACTTCCTTGTTCCTCCTATGTCTGAGGTCCTCATGTTGGAATCCATTCCAAACCCTCCGTTACATGCAAGTGACATTGCTTGTATGTCTGCCAAGGATCCTTTTGCTGTCCCGTGTGCTCAACTGGGTTTGGAGGGGGTGGCCAAAATCAAAAGTGGAAGACAAGTTCAAACCATTTGTAGTGCGCCAACATGAACTATCTGCCTATAAAGGGTGCCTATTATGGGGAAACAGAGTGGTAATTCCAAATGCAGGACAAGCTCGAGTATTGCATGCTCTTCATGAAGGACATCCTGGAATAGTTCGCATGAAAGCTTTAGCCAGAAGTTATGTTTGGTGGCCTAAAATGGATGAAGTTATTGAAAAGTGGGTGAAGAACTGTGTACCATGCCAATCTACTCGTCATGCTCCACCTAAAGCCTCAGTACATCCTTGGGAAGTGACTAGGTCACCTTGGTCCCGTTTACATATAGATTTTGCTGGCCCTTTTCACGGACAGATGTTTTTTTTAGTTGTTGACTCCTTTTCAAAATGGTTAGAAGTTGTTCCAGTTACATCTGCTACCTCAGTCACAGTCATAAAGATTCTAAGGAGGTTGTTTGCTACACATGGGTTGCCAGATACAATTGTGTCTGATAATGGAACACAATTTACCTCATCAGAATTCAAAATGTTCATGGCAAGTAATCTTATTCGACATGTTACTATTGCACCATTTCACCCATCATCAAATGGTCAAGCTGAGCGTATGGTTCAGACTACCAAAGACTCATTAAAGAGAATTATTGAAGGAGATTGGAATCGTAGACTTGCAAATTTCCTTCTGCAACAACATGTGACACCTTGCTCAAGCACCGGTAGTAGTCCAGCAGAGCTCCTTATGAACCGGCGTCTTAAAACTTGTTTGGATCGTTTACATCCTGATTTGACAACTGAGTTACAAGAGAAGCAAGAATTGCAATTCAATAAGAACTATAATGCTTCTACTGTCAGAGTATTTGCACCTGACAGTGATGTCTATGTCAGGAACTATGTGTCTGGGCCTAAATGGATACCTGCAAAAGTACTTATGGCCACAGGACCTTTGTCATACAAAGTACGAATTCCTGATGGTAGAATATTACGAAGGCATGTCGATCAGATTCGGGAACGGAGTGATGAGATTGTGCCTGCTGCCGGTCCCAGTCATACTGGGTTTTCTGTGATACCAAATGATGTGGAACCACTGGATGATACAGGTCTCAGTTCTCCAGGAGTTGTTATTGAAGAACCAGTTCTGTGCGGTCCATCTGACAGAGCACAGGAAGAAGGGATGGGCACAACTGAAGGTCCAGGTGAAGCAGTTCCAAACACGGTTTTGGGGCGCCCAAGACGAAATATTAAACCTCCCAGTTATCTCAAAGACTTTGAGGTCTAGGGGGGAGGAGTGTTATGTATTGAGGTTTATGCAGTCCACCTTCCAGTAGATGGCAGCATAGTGAAGTTATACACTTGTTCTATTGTGTTTAGTCTCTTTGGTGTTATGTCATTATGTGTGTGTACTGAAGTAAAGAGAAGTTTATTTTACTACAATGTCTGAGAGCCATTTGTGAATATATAACATGCTAATACACAAAAAACCCCCAATGCAAAAATGCATAATTGGATGCATGCATGTTTCATTTGGGGTATATAAACAGTGGATTTAAAAAACAACATGTATTTGGGCAGTCGAGTGTCCCTTTAACAAACATCATATGCCATTAGGATATGCTTAAATCTCTGCCATTTAGGAGTTAAATTATTTTATTCCTACAGCCCTAGCAATACTTCTCCTTGCTCCTTGAAAAGGTATATCAATTTCAATCTTGTCATATGTTTAGTTGTCATTATGAGTGTTAACGTTAGGTATTAGAGAGGGTGAATTCTAGCTCTGCAGTGCTGTATGGGGTAGGTTTACCATGTATAATGGAAATTTACAGGTTGACCATTTCACCCAAGGGAAATGTCAGTATTTTACTCTTTTATAAATGAAATAATATATATATAAATTGTCCAATGCTTGCACTCTAGTAATAAATAAATTTAAGCCCGGTGCTTGTTGGCAATATAAATAGAAATGTTGTTTGAATATAGCACTCCAAGGACTATGTACTGTATTGATTTGTTTGTTATATATATGTTGGTTTTTGTAACGCACCTCATCCTCACGAAAGTTCTGATTTGGAACTGAAACGTTGATCCTTTGTGGCAGTTGCTGAATAAAAGCTAAGTAATTTTTTCACAATACTTATGAAGTCCTTGGAGTACTATATTCAAACAACATTTCTATATATATATATATTCCATGTTTATTATCTTGTGGGGTGGTGTCCATAGTGCCAGAATAGATAAGTCACCACTGTTCAAAAGACTAACCCAACCTTCTCACTTACCTCAGATCAAACATCATTGCCTTATCAGCAATGCATATATACTCATCAAGTTGCTGTTGCACCTGCACAGTCATCATTCATAGTTCCCAAGGCAATTAATAAGTGTTGGATGTGCAGGCTTTATTCATATATTGATAGAATGCCACACATTCCGGTCATTTTGAGAAGTAGTTCTGTTTATAATTGAAAGGATACTATAGATGCCCAGTCCACTTAACCTCAATGAAGTGGTCTGAGTGCTATGTTCACGTAGTTCTAACTCTGCAACTGAAACATTCTGAAGGAACGCACTGTTTTAATGGTAGGGTTCACCTACGTCTTGAGGCTGTTATGACAGCTACTAGAGGTGCTTCTGCTACAATAGCTGAGTTAAACTTGGCTATTTCAATGAGTTGGTCTCATTTGGTTGGTGCAACATAGCATTTTGCTGTGCATGCGCACTAGCCTCCCAATGATTTCCTATGGGGAAACATTGGATTGGCTAAGATCATCAACAAAGAGAGCCTTTGTGGAGACCGATGTGGAGAGGACTGAAAGGTCAGTAAAACTCATTGTGACAGATCACCTGGCAGCCTGACTGGGCACCTCCGCCAACAGATGCTTCCTAGCTGTCGCTGAGGACCATAAGCACCGCACCGGACACCACAAGAACCGCAGACTCCACAAACGCCGTTGCTTAGGTGGAATCACACCGTCTTCCTCCCACCTTGGACCAACCTCTGATATCCAGGACCGTGTGAGAGAGACCTCTCCTACTTCAGAGAGCATAACAGGAACAGCTCTTACAAGAGCTAGTGATTAGAACCCATGGAAGTATAAAGAGTATAGCAATCCCCAGTGTGAATATAGCAGTTCCCCTCCAATCACAAGACCAAGCTACATGTGGAGGATTAATCAGGAACTCAATTTTAATGGAGGCACACTGGCCTTTTATGCAAGTTTCCCAACAAGGGTGACACCCAGGCGGACCTTGTTGGGCACAGGGACACAAAGGGAATAAACCAATAGAACAGTAGTTAACTGTACGACACTCCCATAACACACATACAATCCCTCCCCTCCCCTCTGCCTGTGAGATAATTGAGTTAAGCACTATACTAAACTCAATTATCTCCAAACACAAAAAAACACACATTTCTAAAAAGTCCCATAAGTACCCCACAATAAATGTTACATCCCCTGATAGCCCTGATCTGGATGAACAACATATCCAAAAATAACCCAGATCAGATCAGGGGTTCAGAAATGTTATGGATATTATAGTTTTGCCCAGGCGCAGGCATGGTCCCATGCCCAAAACAGTTCCATAGAATCGCGGCTAAGTGCCACTGGAGAACTAACCGGGAACCACAAGGTTTTCAATGCGATAATAGTTCCAGGGCATTCGCGGCTAAGTCCCCTGAAGTCTATTCATGGGTTTTGGTCCATGTGAACAAGATGGCCGCCACCACGTGGTTGAATGGCACTTCAAATGGCTTCGGGAGTTTGGGAGTTCAAAGTGTCGCTTTGAAAGTTTGAATAATTATTGTCCAAAGTCATAATAAGTACAAATAGTTTTTTTGTTTAACCATAATACATTAAAGGGGCCATAGTCACAGGGTTAAAGGCTGGCAAGTAGTCCCCTCCAAACCTCAGTGGCGAAGTGGCTTTCGCCACACTCATCATTCAAACCCTCACGTGGCGGGGTGGACACAATAATTGTTTGTATTCCTAACACTATAGTGTTTTTCCTTTAGCAAACTTTTATCTCTCCTTTCTCTTGTTATAAGAAATCACTGTGTACTAGAGATGTCCCGAACAGTTTGCCGGGAACTGTTCGCCGGCGAACATAGCTTGTTCGCGGTCGCCGCGGCAGGCGAACATATGCGATGTTCGGTCCGCCCCCTATTCGTCATGGAGGTGGGAGGGTCTGGGAGGGAGGGTCTGCTGCTGATTGGCTGGAATGTGTCTGCTGACTGTGAGGTACAGGGTCAAAGTTTATTCAATGATGACGAATAGGGGGCGGACCGAACATCGCAAATGAATGCCCGCCGCGTCGACCGCGAACAAGCTATGTCCTGTTCGGGACATCTCTACTGTGTAATCTTAATTCTGCTATATCCATTATCCCCACAGTCTAGATTACAGGCATAGGCAACCTTCGGCACTGCAGATGTTTTGGACTACACCTCCCATGATGCTTTGCCAGCATTTTGTGTGTAAGAGCATTATGGGGGATGTAGTCCACAACATCTGGAGTGCCGAAGGTTGCCTATCCCTGGTCTAGAAGCTGGTAAAATTCCATCTCATGCAATTATTGAATGTTCATGTCGAATGACATTGGAAGAAGTGAATAAATTGGTTCCATCCTCTAGAGAACATTATATTATGATATTATGGCTTGAACATGTCTTCCGAACTTACATCATAGTTATATAACAGTGATTCCTTATTTGCAGGTTTCTCTGCCTTAATACAGGCACTGCAATTCACTGTGACTGGCTTTGTACTTTGTACTTCCTGCAAATTATCAAATGTTCTGTGATTCATACCACCCCTTGCCCTACATCTCCTTACTGTGCATTTCCTTGTCTTTTTTTGTTGTTGTAAACTTTGATGCACTTTACTTGAAACTGCACTTTACTTGAAATACAGAGGCGGCTCTCTAATTAGGCGGTTTAGGCGGCCGCCTAAGGCCTCGCGCTGGCTGGGGCCTCGCGGCCGCCTAAACCGCCTGTTGGCAGAGTGTGTCAGGTCCTCGGTCACTGACCGAGGACCTGACACCAGGAGGGGGCCCGGCGGCTTGCCCGGTAAGCCGCCGGGTGCGAGGCCCCTCCTTGCTGCCAGGCCGGCCACCGCAGACACTGGTCTGCAGCTCCGCAGTGTGCAGAGCTGCAGACCATGTGACTCGCGAGAATTGGCCAATCAGAGCGTTGCCGCGGGTTACCACGGCAACGCTCTGAATCTCGCGAGATTACACGGTCTGCAGCTCTGTGGAGCTGCAGACCGGGAGCAGGGGCCACCGGACCACCAGGGAGCCCACTGGACCACCAGGGAAAGGTAGGCTCTCCCTCCCCATCACCCCCCACCACACTCAGCCTCACCCCCGACCACCATCACCCCCCCACCACCCTTTGCCTCACCCACCACCATCACCCCCACCACCCTTAGCTTCACCCCCCACCACCATCACCCCCAACACCCTCAGCCTCACCCCCACCACCATCACCCCCACCACCCTCAGCTTCACCCCCCACCACCACCATCACCATCACCCCCCAACACCCTCAGCTTCAACCCCCACCACCATCACCACCACCACCCTCAGCTTCACCCCCCACCACCCTCAGCTTCACCCCCCACCACCACCATCACCATCACCCCCAACACCCTTAGCTTCACCCCCCACCACCATCACCCCCACCACCCTTAGCTTCACCCCCCACCACCATCACCCCCAACACCCTCAGCCTCACCCCCACCACCATCACCCCCACCACCCTCAGCTTCACCCCCCACCACCCTCAGCTTCACCCCCCACCACCACCATCACCATCACCCCCAACACCCTCAGCTTCAACCCCCACAACCATCACCACCACCACCCTCAGCTTCATCCCCCACCACCCTCAGCTTCACCCCCCACCACCACCATCACCATCACCCCCCAACACCCTTAGCTTCACCCCCCACCACCATCACCCCCAACACCCTCAGCCTCACCCCCACCACCATCACCCCCACCACCCTCAGCTTCACCCCCCACCACCACCATCACCATCACCCCCCAACACCCTCAGCTTCAACCCCCACCACCATCACCACCACCACCCTCAGCCTCACCCCCACCACCCCACCCTCAGCCTCATCACCACCATCACCCCCACCACCCTCAGCCTCACCCCCACCACCATCACCCCCACCACCATCACCCCCACCACCATCACCCCCACCACCCTCAGCTTCACCCCCCACCACCATCAACCCCACCACCCTCAGCCTCACCCCCCACCCCCACCCTCACCATCACCCCCCACCACCCTCAGCCTCACCCCCCACCACCACCATCACCCCGCACCACCCTCCGCTTTACCCCCCACCACCATCACCCCCACCACCCTCAGCCTCACCCCACCACCATCACCCCACCCTCAGCCTCACCCCCACCACCATCTCCTCAGCCTCACCCCCCACCACCCTCAGCCTCACCACCCACCACCATCACCCCCACCACCCTCACCATCACCCCTCCCCACCATCACCCCCACCACCCTCAGCCTCACCCCCACCACCCTCAGCTACACCCACCACCACCATCAGCTTCACCCCCCACCACCGTCACCATCACCCCCCACCAACCTCAGCCTCATTCCCCACCACCATCACCCACCATCACCACCCTCAGCCTCACCCCCCACCACCCTCAGCTTAACCCCCACCACCATCACCCCACCACCCTCAGCCTCACCCCACCCTCAGCCTCACCCCCACCACCATCTCCCCACCCTCAGCCTCACCCCCACCACCCTCAGCCTCACCACCCACCACCATCACCCCCACCACCCTCACCATCACCCCTCCCCACCATCAACCCCACCACCCTCAGCCTCACCCCCACCACCCTCAGCTACACCCACCACCACCATCAGCTTCACCCCCCCACCACCGTCACCATCACCCCCACCAACCTCAGCCTCATTCCCCACCACCATCACCCACCATCACCACCCTCAGCCTCACCCCCCACCACCCTCAGCTTAACCCCCACCACCATCACCCCCCACCACCATCAACCCCTCACCACCCTCACCATCACCCCTCACCACCATCACCCCCACCACCCTCAGCCTCACCCCACCACCCTCAGCTACACCCACCACCATCACCATCACTCCCCACCACCATCACCCCCCACCACCATCACCCCCCACCACCCTCAGCTTCACCCCCCACCACCCTCAGCTTCACCCCTGCCCACCCTCAGCTTCACCCCTGCCCACCCTCAGCTTCACCCCTGCCCACCCTCAGCTTCACCCCTGCCCACCCTCCGCCTCACACCCACCACCCTCACCATTACCCCTTCAGCCTCACCATCCCCCATAACCCCCCACCACCCTCAGCCTCACCCCACCCTCAGCTTCACCACCCCTCAGCATCACTCCCCCCACCACCTTCAGCATCACCCCCCTCACCCCCCTCAGCATCACCCCCCACCACCCTCAGCATCACCCCTCACCACCCTCAGCATCACCACCCTCAGCATAACCCTCCGTCACCACCCTCAGCTTGCCCCCACTCACCATCACCCCTTCTCACTCTCACATCACCCCCTTCTCACTCTCACATCACCCCCTTCTCACTCTCACATCACCCCCTTCTCACTCTCACATTACCCCCTTCTCACTCTCACATTACCCCCTCTCACTCTCACATTAGCCCCCCCACTCTCACATTAGCCCCCCCCCACTCACATTACCCCCCCCCACTCTCACATTACCTCACTCTCACATTACCCCCCTCTCACTCTCACATTACCCCCCTCTCACTCTCACATTACCCCCCTCTCACTCTCACATTACATTACCCCCCTCTCACTCTCACATTACCCCCCTCTCACTCTCACATTACCCCCTCTCACTCTCACATTACCCCTCTCACTCTCACATTACCCCCCTCTCACTCTCACATTACCCCCCTCTCACTCTCACATTACCCCCCTCTCACTCTCACATTACCCCCTCTCACTCTCACATTACCCCCTCTCACTCTCACATTACCCCCTCTCACTCTCACATTACCCCCTCTCACTCTCACATTACCCCCTCTCACTCTCACATTAACCCCCCTCTCACTCTTACATTACCCCCCTCTCACATTACCCCCTCTCACTCTCACATTAACCCCCTCTCACTCTCACATTAACCCCCCTCACTCCCACATTAACCCCCTCACTCTCACATTACCCCCTCACTCTCACATTAACCCCCTCACTCTCACATTACCCCCTCTCACTCTCACATTACTATCACCCCCTGCTCCCTCTCACATTACCATCAACCCCCCGCTCCCTTTCACCATCACCGTCCGCTCCCTTTCACCATCACCGTCCACTCCCTCTCACCATCACACCCCCCGCTCCCTCTCACCATCAGCTACCCCATACACATAGGGTCTCAGACAAAAACACAAACATGCTCACAGAGACATACATTCGCACACACAAGGATACTCTCTGTCAGACACACTCTCAGGCACATACACAGGTAGACAGTGCGTCAATGTGTATATGTGACACTTTTTTGTTAGTGGGGCCTCATGTTTGCGTTTCGCCTAAGGCCTCATAAAGTCTAGAGCCGCCTCTGTTGAAATATAATCAAAACAGTTGAAACAAAAGTAAAGAAAGGAAAGGTTGGGAAAGAAAATAAAAATGTTTAAAAGCTAGTTGAATTGCCGTACTTTTTTAGGTGGGGTATAGTGATGCACTGAACTGTTCGCTGGTGAATAGTTCCTGGCGAACATAGCGTGTTCGCGTTCACCACAGCGGGCGAACACATGCGCAGTTCGATCCGCCCCCTATTCGGCATCATTGACTAAACTTTGACCCTGTTCCTCACAGTCAGCAGACACATTCCAGCCAATCAGCAGCAGACCCTCCCTTCCAGAGCCTCCCACCTCCTGTACAGCATCCATTTTAGATTCATTCTGAAGCTGCATTCTTAGATAGAGGAGGGAAAGTGTAGCTGCTGCTCATTTGATAGGGAAATGTATAGCTAGGCTAGTGTATTCAGTGTCCGCTACAGTCCTGAAGGACTCATCTGATCTCTGCTGTAAGGACAGCACCCCAAAAAGCCAATTTTAGGGCTAGAACATCAGTCTGCTTTTTTTTTTTTGTGTGTAGTCGAATTGCAGTTGCCTGACTGCCTGACAGCTTCTGTGTCAGGCTCACAGTGGATACTGTGCCCACTTGCTCAGTGCCACCACTCATATCTGGTGTCACAATAGTTTGCATTTAAAAACCAAAACATTTTTTTTCACTGTAATAGATTAATTAGCAGTTAGTTGTCTGCAAGCGTCTGTGTGTCAGGCCAACAGCGTGTACTCTGCCAGTGTGCACAGTGCCACTCATATCTGGTGGCACAATAGCGTGCATTTAAAAACCCACAAACTTTTTTTTCACTGTAATAGATTGAATAGCAGTTAGTTGTCTGCAAGCGTCTGTGTGTCAGGCTCACAGTGGATACTGTGCCCACTTGCCCAGTGCCACCACTCATATCTGGTGTCACAATAGCGTGCATTTAAAAACAAAAAACTTTTTTCACTGTTATAGATTGAATAGCAGTTAGTTGTCTGCAAGCGTCTGTGTGTCAGGCCAACAGCGTGTACTCTGCCACCCTCTGCCAGTGCACATTGCCACTCATATCTGGTCTCACAATAGCGTGAATTTAAAACTAAAAAACTTTTTTCACTGTTATAGATTGAATAGCAGTTACTTGTCTTCAAGCGGGTGTGTCAGGCCTACAGCGTGTACTCTGCCAACCTCTGCCAGTGCACATTGCCACTAATATCTGGTGTCACAATAGCGTGCATTTAAAACCAAAAAACGTTTTTCACTGTTATAGATTGAAAAGCAGTTAGTTGTCTTCAAGCGGGTCGTTCAGGCCTACAGCATGTACTCTGCCAACCTCTGCCACTGCACAGTGCCACTCATATCTGGTCTCACAGTAGCTTGCACGCATAGTACCACTAATCCAAAAAAAAATGACAGGCAGAGGCAGGCCACCCCGCAGGCGCCATCGTGGTCGTGGTGCTGGGATTCCCTTTTGCCCAAGAATAATGCCCAGTTTTCAGAGGCCACGTACCCTTAACTGAGGACATAGTTGACTGGCTAACACAGGACACCCAATCTTCTACAGCTTCCGCTCGGAACCTTGACGCACCATCCTCCTCCAGCTTAGCTTCAGGCACCTCTCAAGATACCACTCACCAGCCTGCCGCCACCACCAACACTAGCACCACAGCCGCTTCACTTGGTATGTCAGAGGAGTTATTTACACATCCGTTTGAAGAAATGAGTGATGCGCAACCATTATTGCCAGAGGATGTAGATAACAGGGATATGTCTCAGGCAGGCAGCATTACACACATGGACGTACGGTGTGATGATGATGATGTTGTACCCGCTGCTGCTTCCTTTGCTGAGTTGTCCGATACAAGTGAAGCGGTTGATGATGACGATGCGTCCATGGATGTCACGTGGGTGCCCGCTAGAAGAGAAGAAGAACAGGGCGAAAGTTCAGATGGGGAGACAGAGAGGAGGAGACGAGTTGGAAGCAGGGGGAGGTCGTCACAAGGAGCTAGTGGCACAGTCAGACAGCATGCATCGGCACCCGGGGTCAGCCCGACAGCACGCCAATCAACGCATGCTGTGTCCACCACCAGAATGCCGTCATTGCAGAGCTCAGCAGTGTGGCATTTTTTTTGTGTGTCTGCCTCTGACAACAGCGATGCCATTTGCAACCTGTGCCAAAAGAAACTGAGTCGTGGGAAGTCCAACACCCACCTAGGTACAACTGCTTTGCATAGGGACCAAGCAGCACACAAACTCAAAGCCGCCATCCTCCTCCTGGTCCAGCATCTTCAGCCACGTCAAGCACTGCTGTCCTCCTTGCCCCCTCTCAACCATCCGCCACTCCATCTCTGGCCTTGAGCAGTTCCCGCTCATCTGCCCACAGTCAGGTGTCTGTCAAGGACATGTTTGAGCGCCAATGTCAGAAAGTCACCCCCTTGCCCAGCGTCTGACAGCTGGCTTGTCTGAACTATTAGCCCGCCAGCTTTTACCATACAAGCTGCTGGAGTCTGAGGCGTTCAAAAAATTTGTGGCTATTGGGATACCACAGTGGAAGGTACCCGGACGAAATTTCTTTGCACAAAAGGCAATCCCCAACCTGTACTCGATTGTGCAAAAGGAAGTAATGGCATGTCTGGCACACAGTGTTGGGGCAAGGGTCCATCTGACCACTGATACCTGGTCTGAAAAGTCCTGGGTATAAGCAGAAAGTGGCTGAAATGTTACCAAATTACAACAAGTCGGAAAGGATGCAGCATTTGCAAAATAAATTAAAAAGTATGCTTTACACAGCGTATAAGGGTGATGTCACGGCACAACGGGAATCTAACAGGGGAAGAGGTGAAAGGACTCCTCCTCCTCCCATGACCACGCCGGCAAGGACAGGACGCTTTAAAGACGTGTTGTTGATGGAGGACATGCAGAGCTTTTTAAATCCTACACATCGCCACAGCCCTTCGGGATCCACCCTCAGAGAACGACTCGACCGACAGGTAGCAGACTACTTCGCCTTAACTGCAGATATCGACACTCTGAGGAGCGATGAACCCCTTGACTACTGGGTGTGCAGGCTTGACCTGTGGCCTGAGCTATCCCAATTTGCGATAGAACTTCAGGCCTGCCCCGCTTCAAGTGTCCTGTCAGAAAGGACCTTCAGTGCAGCAGGAGGTATTGTCACTGAGAAGAGAAGTCGCCTAGGTCAAAAAAGTTTAGATTACCTCACCTTTATTAAGATGAATGAGGGATGGTTCCCGAAGGGACTGACAGTGGGCGATACATTCGACTAAAAAAGGCCTGATGAGATGAGCTGCATTGGGCTAAAAATGGTGACCCTATGTAGGAGGAACAGTCCCTATTCTGCTCTGTGTCTGTGTGTATCAGGGTCTCAATATCTGCCAAGTGACCCTATGTAGGAGGAACAGTCCCTATTCTGCTCTGTGTCAGTGCGTATCAGGGTCCCTCAGGACAGGTGTCAATCCATATCTGCCAAATGACCCTATGTAGGGGGAACAGTCCCTATTTTGCTCTGTGTCAGTGTGTATCAGGGTCCCTGAGGACAGGTGTCAATCCATATCTGCCAAGTGACCCTATGTAGGGGTAACAGTCCCTATTCTGCTCTGTGTAAGTGTGTATCAGGGATCCTTAGGATAGGTGTCAATCCATATCTGCCAAGTGACCCTATGTAGGAGGAACAGTACATATTCTGCTCTGTGTCAGTGTGTATCAGGGTCCCTGAGGACAGGTGTCAATCCATATCTGCCAAGTGACCCTATGTAGGGGGAACAGTCCCTATTCTGCTCTGTGTCAGTGTGTATCAGGGATCCTTAGGATAGGTGTCAATCCATATCTGCCAAGTGACCCTATGTAGGGGGAACAGTCCCTATTCTGCTCTGTGTCAGTGTGTATCAGGGTCCCTGAGGACAGGTGTCAATCCATATCTGCCAAGTGACCCTATGTAGGGGGAACAGTCCCTATTCTGCTCTGTGTCAGTGTGTATCAGGGTCCCTGAGGACAGGTGTCAATCCATATCTGCCAAGTGACCCTATGTAGGGGGAACAGTCCCTATTCTGCTCCGTGTCAGTGTGTATCAGGGTCCCTGAGGACAGGTGTCAATCCATATCTGCCAAGTGACCCTATGTAGGGGGAACAGTCCCTATTCTGCTCTGTGTCAGTGTGTATCAGGGTCCCTGAGGACAGGTGTCAATCCATATCTGCCAAGTGACCCTATGTAGGGGGAACAGTCCCTATTCTGCTCTGTGTCAGTGTGTATCAGGGTCTCTGAGGACAGGTGTCAATCCATATGTCAAGGTGTCAATATGTCATATGTCAGGTGTCAATCCATATCCATTGTGATTTAGGAATGTTAGGTGATTTATGCCCTTTATGGATTAAAACCAGACTCTGCATCAACTGTGTAATTTTCCATGGGAGTTTTCCATGGATCCCCCTCCGGCATGCCACAGTCCAGGTGTTAGTCCCCTTGAAACAACTTTTCCATCACTATTGTGGCCAGAAAGAGTCCCTGTGGGTTTTAAAATTCGCCTGCCCATTGAAGTCAATGGCGGTTCACCCGGTTCGCGAACGTTTGAGGAAGTTTGCGTTCGCCATTCGAGAACCGAAAATTTTATGTTCGCGACATCACTAGTGGGGTATATTTATCAGAGCTGTAGCCAGAGGCGTAACTAGAATCCACTGGGCCCTGTTGCGAAAATTGCCCTTCCTCCTCCTCCTGCCCATTCATGTGTCCCATTCCCTCTCCTCTTAGCCACTCCATGTTTCTCATACCCTCCTCGTTCCCAGCCCCTCCATGTGTCCCATTTCTCCTTCTCCCCTCCCTGTGTCCCATTCCCTCCCTCTCTCCCCCTCCCATTCATGTGTTCCATTCTGCCCTCTCTCCCCCTTCCTTCCATATGTCCCATACCCTCTCTCACTACTCACTTCCCTTTCATGTGTCCCATAAACTCCCTCTCTCCCCCTCCCCTTTATGTGTCCCAATGTTCCCTCTCTCTCCCCTCCCCTCCGGGTGTCCCATGTCTCCCTCTCTCCACCCTCCACTCCCTGTGTCCCATACCCTCCATCTCTCCCCCTCCTCTTACTGTGTCCCATACCCTCCATCTCTCCCCTCTGTGTCCCTCTCTCCCCTCCAATCCCTGTGTCCCATACCCTCCATCTCTCCCCCTCCTCTTACTGTGTCCCATACCCTCCATCTCTCCCCTCTATGTGTCCCTCTCTCCCCCTCCAACCCCTGTGTACCATTTATCCCTCTCTCTCTCTCTCTCTCTCCTCTCCTCCCTGTGTCCCATACCCTCCATTTCTCCCCTCCCTGTGTCCCATACCCTGCATTTCCCTTCTCCTCTCCCTGGGTCCCATACCCTGCATTTCTCCCCCCTCCCCCTCTGGGTCCCATACCCTGCATTTCTCCCCTTCCCCTTCCTGTGTGCCATACCCTCCATTTCTCCCCCCTCCCCTCCAGGTGTCCCATACCCTCCATTTCTCCCCCCTTCCCTCCCTGTATCCCATACCCTTTCTTTCTCCCTCTCCCTGTATCACATACCCTCTCTCTCTCTCCCTCCCCTCCTTTTCCTGTGTCCCATACTCTCCCCCCCTCCCCTCCTGAACCTTTAACAGTGAGTATGTATTTAATACAAATTTATAATATATATAATGTTTGTGTATGTGTATGTATACACACCCTATAATATATGCATGTTCAGGTGAGTGCAGCCCTCTTGGTTTCTTTATATATATATATATATATGTGTGTATATATACACACACTGTTAAAGTGAGATTTCCGTAGGGAAAGCAAGTCTTATGGCTTGACTGGTGTGTGTATTTGTGTTTAGGAATGTTATATATATATATATATATATATATATATATATATTACTTTGCCTCCTCCTTTTCCTTCTATTGGTTAATTTTCTCACTTGAGCAGTCAAACAAATGGAAAAAAATATAACTGTAGAAATTGTTTCTATGAATATTTTGCATGGACTATATTTGGGGGAGCCGTACATCCACATGGATGACTATCAGACTACCCAAACTAAATTTGTATTTGGACAAAGTGATTTAAGTAAACCAAACTTTTATCACTATGCACAAGTCTATTATACAATGTCCATCACTCAGTGCTGTCCTTTGATATGCAATATGTATAATTAAAGTATGTGCCTGCTCCTCCTGTAAAGCATTTCCTAAGCAGGAACTTGCGGCTCTCTGGCTGATGTAATGAAGGCAGGGAACAGCACCCTTTGGACCCCAGCTAAGCATCCAAACCATTCGAAAAAAATGGTTTAGTAAACAATACAATGAGGGCACCAAGCACCATAGCCAATACAAAATGCTGTAGTGGTTATGATAATTGAAGTGTTTCTTTAATTTACTACAATTTACTCTACTCTACTATTTCAAGCATTTCCCAATTTAAATAACAGAGATGTCATTGACATTTGTCAGTATGTGAACTCCGCTGCTGTATTCCCAATATTTGTTGAGAGAACACTGTTTAACTAGTTATCAGTGAACAGTGTGTTTTAAACTTTGACAACTTAAATGTAGAACTTTTCATTAAATACATATCATTTTTGGACATGATTCTAAATGTGGCACCTGGTTTCGTATTTGCTTTAGAACTCAACACCACATTTTTATATTAAAATTCTTTAGTTTTTTTGAGTTTTAATTTTTAGCGATCCAGGTAATGCACAGTTGTTTTTTCTCAGCAAAGAGCAATTTTTTTTTTAAATTACATTTTTGGTGTGTTTTTGTGTTTAGGATACGGTTAGATACTTGTAGTGCATGATTAGTGGAAACTGGGTGGATTTATGTGATTGTTAGATTAGATGTAAGAAACATTATAACAGAAATAAGCATAGTCACTGTAACGAATCGCCTGGCACCCCGACTGGATACCTCAGTTTGACGGATGCTCCTAGTGCTTACCGAGGGCTCCAAGCACTCCACTAAACACCATAACCATCGCAGACCCCACAAACCACCGCAGCTTGGTTGGGTTCTCTCTGTCTTCCTTCTACTCTGGGCCCAAGACCAGGGACCAGCTTCCAGTAGGTAGACCTCTCCTAAATCCAGAGAGCAGGAACAGAAACAGGAACAAGTTCTTACAAGAGCTTACTCTGGGGAGTATAGTGATTATAGCAATCCCCAGAGTGTAGCAATTCTCCAATCCCCCAAACATGAGCCAAAACTTCATGAAGGTACAAGATGATCTGTTTATTGAGCACAAAGGCATTTCTTTTATACACATTTTCCCAAAAGGTTACCCACCATGTGGACACAGGACACAAAGTACAACAGCCAATCAACACAGTACAACTCAGACAGACACTCCCAGCTAAAGCACACAAACCCTCCCTTCTGCCTGTCATATAATTACTGAACACAATGGGTTAACTTAATTATCACAGGCAGAAAATATACAGTTTTACACAATATTCATAACTTTAAAACTATACATGCAATTTCCATAAAATATTTTTTGAACCAGCATAATCAGTGAACAAACATATATTCAAAAATCATCCGAATTGGTCCAGTTGTTCGAAAGATAGTTGGAAGTCATATTTGACCGACCGCAAGCATGGCTTTCCTGCCCAAAAGAGTTCCATAGATTTAGACTGTGCGGTCGGTCTATTTAACAAAGTAAAAAGGCTAAGTTCCATTTGAATGCACGAACGGGTGCCGTTCGTGCAAATATTGCATGTTAACGTGGCATTCGAATATTCAAACGCACTTCGATTTCCGTCGAAGTTGCAAATAAAGGTAAGGTTCAGCGGTGTTCGTGCCGTCGTGTATCCGATTTCAGTTCCATTAACTCAACGGCAAAACACAGCTTACTGCGTTCGACTAAACCAGATGGCCGCCGCCACATGTTCAAACGGCGACCACCCAGCTGATCGACAATTAGCTTGCGGTTAACCACCAACCTTGGAGGTAAATTGGCTGCACACTCCACTTGTGTGTGGTCCGCCTGTTCGGTATTTTGTTCGGCAAGCCCCATTTACCGAACCATATGGGAAAAAGGACACAAACAAGTATTTTTACAGTCTGGGGACACAGTTTAAAAAGGGACATTGTTCTTAAAGGGCAATACACCCCAGGGCCATAGTCATAAGGCAGGAGGCTGGCAACCAGGCTCCTCCAAAAGCTAGTGGCAAGGGGCAGTTTGTCACAGTCACTAAATTGGTAGACAATTTAAGGTAAAGCTGCCATAACAGGTTGACTTTAACAGAAATTCCAACAATATTAAAAATATTTATGGAAAATGTGAAATGGAATGGGTTTTTAATTTAAAAACATTAACTCCTAATGGTTTAAACGCTGATTTTGATCTATTTAATTTTATATGACATCCTATTTTTATCTGATTTTTATTATCTATTATTGTTTATTTTATATTTATTATTTTTATTCTACTATTTATTTATTTATGTTCCCCTCCAATTCCCTTTTATCAATATAAGCTCATATATATTCATCATTTTGTTTACTCCATCTCATTTATTCATTCATTATTTGTTCCTACTGCTTTTTTATATAATTGTTACCATGCTATATCTTTTAATTTGCTACCTGTATATATGCCCTTTTATTCCATCTATATGATAGACACTTTCTAATATGATCTATGAATATCTCTATATGTAACACTATAATTATTTTCCATTCATATATAAGTTTGTTTAATATCACTATTTTTCACTGCCACATACAACATGGCTGATGCTATATTAACCCCTTAAGGACCAAACTTCTGGAATAAAATGGAATCATGACATGTCACACGTCATGTGTCCTTAAGAGGTTAATCATAGCTTTATTAGTTTATTCCCCCACCAAGATGGCCACCGCGACCATCCCCCTTCCCCATTCACTAATTTTACTACTCCCACCCCTCTAGCCGACCCTCGGCCACTCCTCCCCCCCCCCTTCCAACCCTTGGCCATTCCCCTTCTCCGAGCCTATTATGTGGCTCTATTTCCTTGCCGTCCAGAAGTAGAGGCATGTAGTTCTCTAAATAACTACATGACCCATAACACCGAGCGACCGGAAGGCAAAAATGTCGATAACACTCTTAATAACACTCGTTTTTTTAACTAAATTATATATTTTGTATCCCATAAGTCATACCTATGTTATTTTAAATACAAATTGCTATTATCTATGTGCAATCATAATCTGCTCTGTGATTGGCTAGAGCAGTTTTGACGCCAATTTTAATATGTCCCATGCCTATATGTACCCTAACTAGCCAGGTTGAAAGTTTTTAATCCATTGAAAAAGCCTATATGGAGAAACACGTTTGGATATTGTACTGCTTTTAATTATTGTTAATAAATAGATTTTGGTCCTTTTTACTCTTTTGTACCATCATCTTTTATTCACATTTTAATTTTATTTTTTTTACTACTACCTGGCTTTTTATATTTATTTTTATTTTATTTTATCTAAGTTTTACTATACTCCAAAGAATCCCAGATGGGGATCATACCACCTATGCCCTGCCCTATATACTGTGAGTATATTTTACTATATTTTATATACCATAAATATTTTGAGAGCACTATTGCTGTTTTAATATCTTCTCTCTGAGCTCCTGCTACCATCGCTAAGAACACTCATCATATATCCCAGAGACGGGGATCATACCGCTGTATGCCTACTACACTAGAGCTAGGATAAGCTCTACCCAATGTGAGTGTATCTATTATATTTTACAATTTTTTATCCATTTTTTGGAACATACTGCACCATTATTGTTTCCATATTTTATCTGCCCCCCTGGCCATCTGTCACTGCACTGAAGAGGATACCCACCATATATCCTACAAGTGGGGATTATACCGCTGCAAGCTATCCACACCAGAGCTGGATTAAGCTCTACAAATTGTAAGTAAGACCTCTTCTATTTATATTTGACACCTCTTGGATCACCCTGCACCATCATCCTTTTCATCATTCATCGCCCTCTCCTATATATTTGGATACCGCGAGGAGCACAACTCCAGAGACCAACATCAGGACCCAAGTTCCACTCGATTACCACTATCCTAACTAGGACTTTAATTTATTTACCTTGTTTATTGGCGCAGACCCATCCTTTGTTTGTTTGCTAGCGACCCTGCAGAGCTGATGGTATTGTCATTGACTTGGAGGGAGACTGACATGGGAGTAAAAACATTTGAGAGAGGATACACAAGAAACTCTGTTTTGGAGAGGTCAAGTTTAAGAAAATGAGCAGCCATACCATTGGAAATAGCAGAGAGACACAATAGTATAGTGGGCTCGAGTGGAGACTGACAGGGATCGGAAAGTGGTAAAGTTGGGGACTAGCAACAAAGAACCTTCATGGCGAACTAGATTCTGAAGGCCCCGCTCCTTCCCCGCCCCCCCTCATCTTTTTTCTCATTTCCACTCTCTTTCTTCTCCATTCCTTTGACATTTCTCCTTTTCTCTTCTCTTGCTTCTTCTCATTTCATATCTCCTCGTACTCCTTTGTTTTTTATGTTTGCAGGGGTTTTGTTTTTTCTTTCTCCATTTTTTTTCTCACCCAGGCATGATGACACAGTCAGAGAAACGAGGATGCCTAAAGACGAATCTGGCCTGTGAAAAGCTAGGGCTCCTTCTTTAACTAAATTGCCTGGATTAAAAAATAAAATCCTCGATAGGAGGCAAGGCACAATGGGATTAAAAAGAGGCTTTTAATGTAAGCTCATATTACATATTGTATTTCCAAGAATGTTTTCTCAAATATTGGCTTCTGCGCAAGCCCGAAAGTTGAACTGTACTTGCTGTACCTATCGAATAAAAAAAAAAAAAAAAGAATAAAAAAAAAAAAAAAAAAAGGAAATAGCAAAGAGACACAAGTCAAGAGGGGTGTCAAGAGATCAGGAGAGGACAGATAGATTTGCGTGTCATCCACACAGAAGTGATATTTGAAGCCAAAAGAGCTGATGAGTTTACCAAGGAAGGCAGTATAGATTTAGAACAGCAGGGCACAAGGGCAGAACCTTGGGGAACACCAAAGAGAACAGTTGCAGAGAAGAGGAAAAGCAAAAGAAAGAAACACTGAAAGAGCACTGGGCAAGGTAGGAGGAGAACCAAGAAAACGCATAGTTTCGTAGACTGAGATTATGGAGGATGAGAAGTTGTCAATGATCAATAACATCATTGGACACTTTGGTAATAGAAAAGTAATGATTCTGTTGTTTGCCGTGCATCAAGTGCCAACCATCATTTGGAAACCAACTACAAAGATATAATTGAACTTGGTGATGCTGAAAGGAAAGAATTAGAAATGGCACTTAACTTAACGTAACATAGAAATGGCACTTAAAAATATGCTCTTGGGTTTACTATCTTTCTAAATTAGATAATTTGATAGATGCCAGCTTCCAAATTTCACTTTGTATTGCATAACATGGTAAACCCTTGTCTGAAGGTGATTTTATAAAGACTGCTATGCTAGCTGGCGCTAATTCTCTATTTCATGAATTTCCAAACAGGGAGGAAATTCAACAATGCATATCAGAGATACCTCTTAGCAGAAATACAATAAAAGACAGGGTATTGCGCATGGCTGTTGATGTTAGTCATCAGGTCTTTACTGACTTACAGAAGGCTTTTTAATCCATGTGCTTGGGTGAATCCACAGATGTAAATAATAATGCCAGGTAGCCATAATTCTTATTTATGCTGCCGGTGACAGCATGAAAGCATGTTTAGAGATAGCATTTCTCGCATCTCCATGTTCACCTGGACAATTCTGCATCCTTTGCTCAGACAGTAACACTAATCATCAGGACATTTATCGTGAGTTTTCCAACATTGTGGGAGCTGCAAAGGATAATTTTGCAGCCAGGTTTTCTCAGTTCCACAATATTAAAACACCCTTGTCTTTTTGACTAACCCCAACAAATTTTTTTTGAAGTAATGGATCATTAGTACTTGATCAGCATCCATACTGGATCAGTACTGCATGCTTTCAATGGTTAGGAATTGAAAGTCTGCCACGGGAAGTGTTAGAGTTTTAGGAAAGCTCTGTTGTAGAGCAGATGCATATCTGTGCTAACCTACATGCTGCATGCATGTTTTGTTTGACAGAAGTGAGCTGCCCCTGTGTGACGTCGATGCGTGCCCACATATGACGTCAGCAATTTCAAAAAGTTAATTAATTGGTCAGATGGCACCATGCCCATTGTGGCATGTGTGCCATAGGTTCTCCATTGCTTGTCTAGGGGGTAACTCTACCATGCAGGAGTTTACTCTGTTGTAGTAATCCTCCCGGTGTAACCTCAACCAAGGGCACAGCAGCAGCCACAGCATGGCGGTTCCCACTATCTGCAGAGAGCCCAGAAAAGGAGGAATACAAATCAGAATCCAGCACACACACCACAGTATATACTATGCAATGTGCATAGCTAGATTCTGCTGGTCTCTTCTTCCTCATGGGTGATGCTGGTGAGTGGTAGCCGCCTCCTCCCAGCCTGCTCTCTTCTCTGTCCCTGTCCTCTTGAGAAAGATGCTACCATTTCTAACACTGACTCTGAACATTACTATAGTAAGTTTGTGTAACTTTATTATTACAGTGAACAGTGCAGAATTATTTTTGTATACAGTCCTCTTCTGGGGGACTGGGTAATATAAAATATTTTAGTCTAATCAAGTCTGCCTAAAACCCCCAGTGACTTAAGTGACAGGCCTAGACACTGTCACTGGAATTGCTAGGACTAAAATATTATATATAATAAACTATTGTTACACACTCTTCATAAATTATTAAAGACATTTTTTATACTTACTTCTGGGACCTGCCTTAACATCAGTGTTTGTATGTGTGTCTGTATGACTGTGTTGATGTGTTTGTATGAATATGTGTCAGTATAAGTGTATGTATTTGTCTGTGAGTTTCTGTTTGACTGTCTGTATGAGTATGTGTATGTGTGCCTGTATGACAGTGTTTGTGTTATGGAGTAACACTTCCAGGGTTCTGCACTCAGCTGTGAGGAGCCGACCCCGCCTCCGTCTGACACAGCCCTGACAGTATTTAGGGAGACTGGGCCAGAGGGAGGGTGCTTGGTGATTGATTGTTTGAGCTAACATGTGAGCTGCCTCTGTGAGCTCCACAGGCTCAGCTACTGGGAACTACTTCCACCAGACTTACCTCTCCACAAGCTCAGACAAGCTCTTCCAGCCTTTGAGCAAATGCAAGGATTGCTGCATGCCATAAAGGATTACTGGAGAACAGATACTTTGCTACTTTAGAAGTGGACCATATGTCTGGACTATTGGAGGACTACCCATATAAACCTTAAGTATATCTTTCAGCTATTTGTCTGCAATATCATTTATTAATGAACTAATGCTTGCTTACTCAAATCTTAATTGCTACAAGTTACTAATCTCATGAATGAAAACTCCCATCATGCTTATTCACTATGAACTGTTTCTTGCTTTGCAATTACATTCAGTGCTTCAAGTTACTAATCTCATGAAGGACAACTCCCATCATGCTTATTCACTATGAACTGTTTCTTGCTCTGCAATTATATTCAGTGCTTCAAGTTACTAATCTCATGAAGGACAACTCCCATCATGCTTATTCACTATGAACTGTTTCTTGCTTTGCAAATATTCTCAGCTAATTGATTATTGTTTCTATTGAAGATTATTCTCATGAACTAATGGTACTTAATGCATCTCTGAAGAAATACTTAATAATGAATTTTGTGTTGTTGATTACTTGCACTTCTTCTTATTGGATTATTGCCTAAATGCAATTCATTTAAGTTTAACACTTATTAAAACTTCGGTTGAATCAAGTTACCAGTGAATCTCTCTTTTCTTAAAGCTACAGTATTGATACTTAAGGATTCTCCATTTCTTCACTATTGTAATTAGGGAGTTTACAAGCTGCAGTTGAGTTGCAACCCAAATCACCCCTAGTAGCGTAACAGTTTGTATGAGTATGTGTGTCTGTATGACTGTATCTACACAAGAAATTGTCCAGGCACTCAAGGTGTTCAAGCCGCAGGCAGTTTTAATGGAACAAAAAAAAAAGGAGTAGCAACGTTTCGACCTAATTTGAGGTCTTTGTCAAGCTAACAACACAATGGCGAACCGCCATTGACTTCAATGGGCAGGCGAATTTTAAAACCCACAGGGACTCTTTCTGGCCACAAAAGTGATGGAAAAGTTGTTTCAAGGGGACTAACACCTGGACTGTGGCATGCCGGAGGGGGATCCATGGCAAAACTCCCATGGAAAATTACACAGTTGATGCAGAGTCTGGTTTTAATCCACAAAGGGCATAAATCACCTAACATTCCTAAATCACAATGGATATGGATTGACACCTGACATATGACATATTGATACCTTGACATATGGATTGACACCTGTCCTAAGGATCCCTGATACACACTGACACAGAGCAGAATAGGGACTGTTCCCCCTACATAGGGTCACTTGGCAGATATGGATTGACACCTATCCTCAGAGACCTAATTGTGTAATAATGGTAATACTAATACCTATTGTATAATATTGGCAGGGGCAAGGAAATTCACTCTAAATAGATGGGTATAGACAGAGAGTATGGAGACCGGAGTGATAAAGTGTCAATAAGGTGATATAAAGTTAAATGTATCACAGACACACAGCCACCCTTTCTCTTAGCTAGTTTCCAGAAATGCTGGA
Source organism: Pelobates fuscus (assembly GCF_036172605.1). Classification (NCBI taxonomy): domain Eukaryota; kingdom Metazoa; phylum Chordata; class Amphibia; order Anura; family Pelobatidae; genus Pelobates; species Pelobates fuscus. The sequence goes on along the minus strand of NC_086321.1, from coordinate 220,709,336 downwards.
TAGGTAGAAGGGCTATAAAGACTCAGAGAGGTCTAAGAAGAATCCTCTAAACTAGCCCTAATCTCCTTAAACACATTCAAGAGTGTTCTAAGCTAAAGCTCAATCTAAACGTTTAGATAACTGCCTGATTTCCCATCACAGATGCTGGCTAGGAATAACAGTGTGCAAGACAAAGAGTGAGTCTAAGTGCCCATAGTGCAGTAAAGTGTCCCTAGTGAAGTGAAAAAGAGAATAACGAGCTGGCGCCCTATCAGGGGACATGTATATGGCATCGATTTTTAGGAACCGGGAGATGGAAAAAGATGCTTGGTCGGTTCTCCTACTTCAATTTTGGGGCACTGCCCGTGCAATCTAATGTGCCACCAGATAGGAATAGTACTACTTAACACACCAATCCTATCAGTTTAATCCCTGTTATGTGCCTTTTTTTTGGTTTGGTTTTTGAAGCCGCAGTGCAGCACCAGAGGGCCGAAAAATTAGGCATGTACACATGCCTGAAAAATTAGGTATCGTTGCAGCCGCTGCTGTAGCAGCGGCCATAAAAATTGATGTTTGTTTCCCAGGCAGAAAGTGTGCTAAAACATTGCGGCTTGAACCCTAGTTGGTGGCGGATAAGTCACGCAAGTCAACCGGCATTCAGAGCTAAAATACAGCAGCGCGTGGACCATTTTTAGCCCAAGGTAGGTCATCTCATCTGGCCTTTTTTAGTCGAATGTATCGCCCACTGTCAGTCCCTTCGGGATCCATCCCTCATTCATCTTAATAAAGGTGAGGTAATCTAGACTTTTTTGACCTAGGCGACTTCTCTTCTCAGTGACAATACCTCCTGCTGCACTGAAGGTCCTTTCTGACAGGACACTTGAAGCGGGGCAGGCCTGAAGTTCTATCGCAAATTGGGATAGCTCAGGCCACAGGCCAAGCCTGCACACCCAGTAGTCAAGGGGTTCATCGCTCCTCAGAGTGTCGATATCTGCAGTTAAGGCGAGGTAGTCTGCTACCTGTTAGATTCCCGTTGTGCTGTGACATCACCCTTATACGCTGTGTAAAGCATACTTTTTAATTTATTTTGCAAATGCTGCATCCTTTCCGACTTGTTGTAATTCGGTAACATTTCCGCCACTTTCTGCTTATACCGGGGGTCTAGTAGCGTGGACACCCAGTACAGGCCGTTCTCCTTCAGCCTTTTTATACGAGGGTCCCTCAACAGGCACGACAGCATGAAAGACCCTATTTGCACAAGGTTGGATGCCGAACTACTCATTTCCCGTTCCTCCTCCTCAGTGATCTCAAAGAAGGTATGTTCTTCCCCCCCCAGCCACGTACAACACCACGGGTACCAGATAGGTGACGAGCACCCTGGGATGCCTGTTGTGGTTGGTCTTCCTCCTCCTCCTCAAAGCCACATTCCTCCTCTGACTCCTCTTCCTCACAATCCTCTTCCAGCGTTGCCGCAGGTCCAGCAAGCGATGCTGATAAGGCTGTTTCTGGTGGTGATGGTGACCACAACTCTTCCTCTTCACGCTCATCTACGGCCTGATCCAGCACTGTTCGCAGGGCACGCTCCAGGAAGAAAACAAATGGTATGATGTCGCTGATGGTGCCTTCGGTGCGATTGACTAGGTTTGTCACCTCCTCAAAAGGACGCATGAGGCTACAGGCATTGCGCATGAGCGTCCAGTAACGTGGCCAAAAAATTCCCAGCTCCCCAGAGGCTGTCCTAGCACCCCGGTCATACAAATATTCATTAACAGCTTTTTCTTGTTGGAGCAGGCGGTCAAACATTAGCAGTGTTGAATTCCAACGTGTCGGGCTGTCGCAAATCAAGCGCCTCACTGGCATGTTGTTTCGCCGCTGGATATCTGCAAAGTGCGCCATGGCCGTGTAGGAACGCCTGAAATGGCCACACACCTTTCACAAAGCGTTGTACGATCAGATTACACACATGTGCCATGCACGGCACATGTGTCAACTTGCCCAACTTCAATGCCGCCAACAAATTTGTTCCGTTGTCACAAACCACTTTGCCGATATCCAGTTGCTGCGGAGTCAGCCACTTTTCCACCTGTTCGTTCAGGGCGGACAGGAGTGCTCGTCCGGTGTGACTCTCCTTTCAAGCAAGTCAAAACCAAGACGGCGTGACACTGCCGTATCCGGGATGTGGAATAGTACCGGGGAGCTGGGGGGGTGCCGTTGATGTGGAGCAAGACGCAGCAGCAGAAGAGGACTCAGCCGAGGAGGTTATGGAAGAGGATGGAGTAGGAGGAGTAGAGGAGGTGGCAGCAGTCGTGGCGGTGTCACCAACTCCTCTGCAGAGCCACGCATTCTATGCTTGGCAGCCATCAGCAGGTTTACCCAATGTGCAGTGTAGGTGATATACCTGCCCTGACCATGCTTTTCAGACCAGGTATCAGTGGTCAGATGGACCCTTGCCCCAACACTGTGTGCCAGACATGCCATTACTTCCTTTTGCACAATCGAGTACAGATTGGGGATTGCCTTTCGTGCAAAGAAATTTCGTCCGGGTACCTTCCACTGCGGTATCCCAATAGCCACAAATTTTTTGAACGCCTCAGACTCCACCAGCTTGTATGGTAAAAGCTGGTGGGCTAATAGTTCAGACAAGCCAGCTGTCAGACGCTGGGCAAGGGGGTGACTTTCTGACATTGTCTTCTTACGCTCAAACATGTCCTCGACAGACACCTGACTGTGGGCAGATGAGCGGGAACTGCTCAAGGCGAGAGACAGAGTGGCGGATGGTTGAGAGGGGGCAAGGAGGACAGCAGTGGTTGACGTGGCTGAAGATGCTGGACCAGGAGGAGGATGGCGGCTTTGAGTTTGTGTGCTGCTTGTACTCATGTGTTGATCCCATAGGCGTTTGTGATGTGCCTACGCAAGCAGTTGTACCTAGGTGGGTGTTGGACTTCCCACGACTCAGTTTCTTTTGGCACAGGTTGCAAATGGCATCGCTTTTGTCAGAGGCAGACACACAAAGAAAATGCCACACTGCTGAGCTCTGCAATGACGGCATTCTGGTGGTGGACACAGCATGCGTTGATTGGCGTGCTGTCGGGCTGACCCCGGGTGCCGATGCATGCTGTCTGACTGTGCCACTAGCTCCTTGCGATGACCTCCCCCTGCTTCCAACTCGTCTCCTCCTCCTCCTGTCTCCCCATCTGAACTTTCGGCCTGTTCTTCTTCTTGCCAAGCGGGCACCCACGTGATATCCATGGACGCATCGTCATCATCAACCGCTTCACTTGTATCTGACAACTCAGCAAAGGAAGCAGCAGCGGGTACAACATCATCATCATCATCACACCGTACGTCCATGTGTGTAATGCTGCCTGCCTGAGACATATCCCTGTTATCTACATCCTCTGGCAATAATGGTTGCGCATCACTCATTTCTTCAAACGGATGTGTAAATAACTCCTCTGACATACCAAGTAAAGCGGCTGTGGTGCTAGTGTTGGTGGTGGCGGCAGGCGGGTGAGTGGTATCTTGAGAGGTGCCCGAAGCTAAGCTGGAGGAGGATGGTGCGTCAAGGTTCCGAGCGGAGCTGTAGAAGATTGGGTGTCCTGTGTTAGCCAGTCAACTATGTCCTCAGAACTTTTCAAGTTCAGGGTACGTGCCCTCTGAAAACTGGGCATTATTCTAGGGCCAAAGGGAATCACAGCACCACGACCACAATGGCCCCTGCGGGGTGGCCTGCCTCTGCCTGTCATTGTCTTTTGGATTAGTAGTACTATGCGTGCAAGCTACTGTGAGACCAGATATGAGTGGCAATGTGCACTGGCAGAGGTTGGCAGAGTACACGCTGAAGGCCTGACACACCCGCTTGAAGTACACTGACTGCTATTAGCTTACAGTGGAAAAACTTTTTTGCTTTTTGAAGGCACGCTATTGTGACACCAGATATGAGTGGCAAAGTGCACTTGCAGAGGTTGGCAGAGTACACGCTGAAGGCCTGACACCCAGACGCTTGCAGACAACTAACTGCTATTCAATCTATTACAGTAAAAAAAAAAATTTTGTTTTTAAATGCAAGCTTAAGCTATTGTGACACCAGATATGAGTGGTGGCACTGGGCAAGTGGGCATAGTATCCACTGTGAGCCTGACACAGAAGCTGGCAGGCAGGCAACTGCTATTCAATCTATTACAGTGAAAAAAAAAATTGTTTTTAAATGCAAGCTTTTTTTTTTTCTTTATTTTGGCGTGCATAGTGATGACAAGCATGCCGGCACTGCCACAACAGCAGGTACCGGCCATTAATCGACATAGGTTACATCTGCACATTTTTTGTTATAAGTGTCATGCTTGGTTCATGGTTAAACTGCATCTATGTCAGTATAACAGGCAACATAAAACATTGAAGATCAGGAGATATACTGACATTAAGATTAGGTAATAAAACAATACAAGTACTTGCTGATTAGGCTAGCATTAAGTGTTAAGGTTAACAAGAGTGATTAACTTAGTAGTCGATGGTGCGAGGGCGTAGATTGTCTAGCTAGTTCAGCTGACATGCGTGGTACTTTCTATTCAGTAACCTTACATAGCGTGGTATTTCTGTAGAGACATTGCTAGCAAATAGTGAGGGTATCAAGCTAGTTGTGCTAGAAATTCCATGTAACATAATATATATGACAGCTATATATATGTTGAGAGTTACAGTATGCATGACTATCTGGCTCTGGAAACGACAATGATACCTCGACTGTGCTGAATACATTAACAACAGTAGTAGTAGGTCTTACGGCAATGGATGGGCACAGCCTATATTACAGTGGTGGCTATAGGGGCTTAGCGCGCATAGAGTTGAGTGCCTTAATATATTGTATTGGCCCCCCAACCGCAGTAAGGGTAGGTAGATCATGCTTGCAGAGAGCATACACAATAATAAGAGATGATTGAGCAAGGCTATTATCTACCATGGCATATCTGTGTGATGTCATGTGTTGTTTCATGCATAGACATGCCCAAGAAGTGTTCCAGGTATACCCAGGCACAGGCTAACGCATGGACAAATTGTACACCCTGTCCCCCGTTTAGATCTGTGGTTTTGGGGACTGGACTTTAGGTTAGCTTGTTGTGTTTTGTAAGGCCAGAATAAATGTGCCTAGCACTCTGCTTAGCACTTATGTGTGAGTTGGGATCAGCTTATTATGTTTTTGAAGAAAACCTCTGTATACAACTAGTTATTTGTTAAATTTGGATTGGGCACATATTTTAGCTAACTATATTTTTTTTCTCTGGGTGCACACTAATGTAATGTTCTGTGCACACATATGGTCACCCTATAACAGCATTTCAGTGATGAGTGCAGTGACATTGTAGCATTACTTGCAAAATGGTACCCCACATTAGAACTAGGGGTATTCCCTTCATCTAAACAGATAATTGAATGTCACCTCCCTTTTTACCATGCACGATATACAGCTAACTAAAAACATTGCCTAACCCTGTCAGCACTATGAAAAACTGCAAACATTAGTCACTCAATGCTCCAAGCAGAAAAGAGAGAGAGACATTCGATTCCTGGAACACGACAAAAAGAGAGATATGCACCCACACCAACATTGTTTATAACTGCAGTATACAGGACATAAACAACATAGAATAAAAGACTTATCTTGCTGATGCTAACCCTTATAACCACTGTTAAGTAAATCACCATGGACGCCTCATGGATACTAGTTGAAGCATGAAGAAGACCCAGCATTACTACTTACTCAGCAGCTCTTATCGCTGAGTCAGAGGAGGCAGCTGATGGCGTAATAAAGATACTTACAGTAGGTAGGGAGCTCTATGATTGGCTGGGAGGGAGCTCTGCCTCCTCCATGTGCAGCGCTGCCCCTGGTTAATAGAGGTGTGAGTCTTCCTGCAGCTCCATCCCGCACAGACACCTGTTGGCTGCTGATCACCATGGACACGCTGCAGAGGGTATTTAAAGGAACCTTTGTGCATTCCACGCGCACCTGCGCTATGGAAGTATTGGAACACCACATTCTCGGTGTTGGTACCTCAGGCAAAGTAAGTTTTATACCTGCCGAGGGGGAAACAGCCCAGACGAGTATGAATTGGAAATATCATTTGCATTGCTTGTATTTTTAAACTACAAATATGTAATATGTGTGTCCAATCGCCAACTATTGAATTATCCTGAATGTTAAAATATTTCGATTTGGATGTATAATTATATGTTGGCTTTAGGTCGCCTCAAGCTGTAATGTAGCCAGTGTAAGTAATGGGTGTATAATATCTGATAGCAGTATCTATGCAAGTTATTTGCTTTTTTTTTTCCTGATTTAAATTTACCTTATTCTGGTTGAGTGTCATTTTTTTTCACTGGGTGATCAGATGACACGAACAAAGATCTAACCCTGTAATATTTGAACTAAATATTGTTATTTACTAAAATAAATCAGACAGAATCACTACGTGAGATATAAAGCTGGGGACCCAGTAATCATTTGCAGCTCTTTTGCGATTAAGCAGCTTCTTACTGGAAACGAAGTTATAATTCCAGCCTTATAGGCTACTTTATTGTTCACTTAACTTCCACACAGCCGGGTAAAGAGTTTCGGAACAACCAGCTTGCTTTACCATTTTTAATGCACCCATTCCTCACTCTCTGTTCCTCTCAACAGCTTACCCAGTGCTATGTGCCACTTAACCCTGGCAGACAAAATGATGTGTACACATGTCAGTATGAAAACTGTTTGCAGAATCCTGTTAAATCAGTGATATTGTACTTCACTATTACATTTTAAAGCAGACATGGAACCCTCTCTGAGTAATCCTGATTGTATTTAAAATTAAAGGACAACTATCAAGTGTTAATTTATTACTTTTTTAAAGCTTTGTTATATTTAATGTAACCTAATAATATATATATATATATATATATATATATTGAAAATTATGTATTTTTTGGGGGGGAGAGGGGGGGGGGGCAGGCAATCACTTTTTTTATTAAGATGCAAGCAAATACACTTGGCATACAATACCAATATACATCATGAAGCATTACACATGTATACATTGGAGATTACAGCACCTCATTTTATGTAAGTATGGCAGAACTGTATGCTTATAACAAAAACAACAACAAAAAAGGTTTGTAAAATCAAAAGAAGGCAATGTAGGCATTGATTGCTATGACAGTAGGCATCAGCACAGAGACACACTTAGGCAATAGCTGAGATTGTGATATCTTAAGAAGACTATATAAAACATCATAGGAAATAAGATTAGCTGATAGCAGGTAATAACTAGTCAATATATTACCATGGTATAGAATCGTGCTATATGAGTAAGCAGTACTAGAATAAGCATGCAAAATACAAGATAATTGACACTCTTAATCCACTGGAACTAGTTTTATAAAGCTAAGATTCTCTTGTAGAAGAGACTGGCTGCCACAAAGAAATCATTAACTTGGGGCCTAAAAAGTAGGCTGTCAGATATGCGTGGAGGGACAGTCAACCGAATCCCAGGCTGGGCAATATTTGTATAGACCACCAAAACACAAAATATGCGGGATATGGCTGAGAACAAAATCTAAAAGGAACATAAAATATATAGATAGTGAAGTACAATTATCACAATCAATTATGCACTATACATAGATGCACTCACGAGATTGCGTAGAATATATCGCTCTTAGGGTGCCTCCCCCGATATAATGGGGGGCTAGTAATCCTTTCCTTCGATGTAGAGTAACCAGTGGTATTCAGGACTTCAATCGGGTGATGGTAGAAAAAAACGATTATTTATTAATAAAAAAGGTGAACAATCACCATCAATATAAAATGGAATATAAAGAAACAAACGGTATGGTCCTATGCGTTTCGTTCTGCGAGGAACTTCATCAGGGACCGTAGTAAACCATAAAATCAGTATACAAATTCATAACATGTAAAAAAAACATATCCTATTCCCTCCATCCCCAAGTCCCTTTAAATAGGGCTAATCCCTATGTCCATTGGGGGATCCGCGGGTGGCTCCAATAATCCACAGCTTCATTGGCTCGGTGGGGAATCTTCCCAGCTGTTTTTCATCCTTCTAGCTTTGTTGTAATCAAATTTTGCACGTTCAAATGGCCGGAACCGGAAGTGCATCTAATTCAATACTTCAGTGTTCCGGATGCGTGCCACTTGCATTTCACCCACGTTCTCCCTGTGTTCCACCACGGTATTGTGAAGTTGAAAAGGCTTAGCTATTCTTTGAAATCCATATAAAATAACACAATATGTATCTACTAGAAGAAAAGGAATATTAGTAACCATATAAAGATTAAACTTTTGATCATAAATGAAGTGCAATCTGTGTAATTATGCTCCATGGACAATCATACATTGTTTCCATGGAGACCAGATTTTAATATGAACATCTTCAATTACTATTTAAAGTGAGAAGTGTTAAGAATAAATAATAATACATTTAATATAAAAAAAATCAATCATAATTTGATTATACAATATTAAATGTAAACCTTGATGTGAAGTCCTGTCCTAATGTGTTTTACACCCACCTCCTATAGAATGTAAGCTCGATCGAGCAGGGTCCTCTTCAACCTATTGTTCCTGTAAGTTTATTTGTAATTGTCCTATTTATAGTTAAATCCCTTCTCATAATATTGTAAAGCGCTACGGAATCTGTTGGCGCTATATAAATTGCAATAATAATAATAATAAGTGAAACAATCCACTACAATTTAAAGTGACCAGTGCTCATAATAACCCATTTTAATCAAGAGAATATATATGTTCCTAAAACTTATTCAAAATCTCCAATATTCTCTGGAGTAGCACATACCTATGGAGTAGCACCACATACCTATTAAATTTTGTTCTCAGCCGTATCCCGCATATTTTGTGTTTTGGTGGTCTATGCATTGTAAAAGTCGTCTTCTTTGGGTGGCGATCTTGGGAGGCTGTTTTATAATTCTAAGCCAAGTATATTTACACTTGATATTTCACTACACTTAATTACAGTGGTGTTTATAGTGTGTTGTTTTGCTGGGCAATATTTGTGTATACTTGCAGTGTTCTTTAAGAGATCAGCATGTCAAAGCCAAAGTAAAGTAGCCCTCCAGTCCCAAGCCTGTCCAAGAGCTGACACTTTGGTTCCACAGACCCAGTGACTCACAGAGCCCAAGTCCTTCTGTCAGGGAAACTTTGTTGACAGTTGTCTTTGAAAACACATGTCTCTATTTGGACAACATTTTCTATTCTACTCTTTTACATTTCAGTTATAGCTTACTACCCAGGTGATTTAAACAGATGGCTGCAAGCCTACACTTGTGTTAAGTGGACCAGAGGTGCTAAAATGTGGACATTAAATCCCACCTGGGCCAGACTGGGACAAACATTTTTCTCTGGCATTTGTTAATTACCAGCATCGAAGGAGGGACCACTAGGGCCAGAAAGGCAGTGTGTTGTGCCATCACCAATGACAAGCATGCCATCCCAAAGTGAACATGTAATTGCAAAACTCATCCAGACATGCTAAAGAGTTGTGTTAGTTTTGTACAACGCAAGAAAATGTGAAGGAACACACCTACCCAAATAACATAAGCTCATTTAAATTGCTATGAGGGCAGTAGTGTCCAGAAATTGAACTGAAACATTTCTCTCATTGGACACCCCTGAGAGTGACAGACATCTCCCAGACATCTTCATTTCAGTGGAGAGGCATTGATGCAGTGCCCTAAGCGTTTTAACTCAGCAATTATTTAATTGCAGATCTAAACATATCTCTTGCAACTGTCTTCCTGACTTCTGTAACGTTCAATGCTTCCCTATGAGAAACATTTGATTAGATATAGAATGTAAGCTCATTCGAGCAGGGTCCTCTTCAACCTATTGTTCCTGTAAGTTTATTTGTATTTGTCCTATTTATAGTTAAATCCCCTCTCATAATATTGTAAAGCGCTATGGAATCTGTTGGCGCTATATAAATTGCAATAATAATAATAATAATAATAGATGCACATGTGCCTCCCGTCCCTAATGCTTTTCTATGAGAAGCATTCGTTTGGATGGGAATCCAAATGTATGTATTTAGAAACAACTATGTATTTATAAGATACATTGTCCTTGTTCAAATTACATTTTAGTTGTATAATTGTCATTAGTAAGTCACCTAAAATTTCTCAGAATTGCTCTGAATCTGGCCACAAGCCCTTGTATTCCAAAAATAGAGTTGTCTATTTGAAATGCTGGGAGGTATGATGAATAACTTTGTGGGTGGCAGGACCACGAGGAAGCTGATTGTGATTTGCAACCTCTAAAGTTGCAGAACACAAGCTCCCTAACATCACTGAGGGGGTGCATGGTCTGTGCAGTGTCAAACACCTCAATGAATGCTGTCGAGTCTAATACATTTTTCATGTAATGGTAGAGCTAGCCCTTTGTTAAAGTTTTCTAAACAGTTCCAATATTCTCAGATTAATCATAAATTCAAGCCTCAAAGTTTTCACTGAGGACTTTGGCCAGAAACTGAACTAAGGTAAACTTGCTGAAAGTGCTCCCTGAGCTGCAGAATTCTGATAAGTTGTAATACAGTTTGCATAAAAACTTACTGTGGTCCAACGAGTCCTGAATTAGGAGCATAGCCTTTGTGTTTTTCCTAACAGGCATTTTTTGCTATGAGGTATTAAGTCTTGATAATTGAATTCTTCAAAAAGCTCCATATTTTTATAATAAGTTAGTAGAAAATAAGGTAATTTTATAGCAATTTAGAGGCAAAAAACAGTTTTTAAAGAGTGCCAACTTTATCATAACATTTGAATTATACATCCAATTTGTGTTTAAAGGACACTCCACTGCCTAAATAAAAAATAAAAGAATTATATACAATTGTATTGTACAGAAATACTTATACAATACAGACAGCTGAGCATAATACAGATATCTTCATATTATAAAAAAAAAACTGGGCACAACATAAGGATATTTATAAAATACATGGAGCTGAGTACAATACAGAGATAACCATGTCATCAATGGAACTGAGAATATAATACACAGAGCTGGGCACAGTACAAAGATATCTATAAAATACACAGAGCAGGGGGCGTGGCCTGACCGTTCAAGGCAATGGACGTGTGAACGATCAGCTCCGTGAGAGATCCCCGTGATAAAGCAATTATTCTAGCGTATATTGAGAAATAAAACCCGACAGAAGCATCTACGTTTACCTAGGACAGTATGGCACAACATATGTCCAAAAAAAACAAACCTAGAGAAGCACCAACACTGCAAATCTCGGCCATGACATCGCCGCCACGCCGAGCGCAAGATGGCGTCGAAAGGCCTACCTCCCCGGCTTCGAGTTCAGAACGGAGCGATGTCACCTCTATTTCCCACAGAGAAGTACCGGCCACAGAATCAGCAATACAAAGAATGCTGTATAGCCTCCAAACATCGCTGAGAGCTGATTTTGCACTAATAGCCAAAGAAATTAGAGACGATGTCAAGGCGCTAGGAGAACGAATGGACTACATAGAAAATAAACCAGAAGAAATCATATCCGCACACAATAATGTGGCGACCGCGTACGACAGCATGGAAGTTAAAATAAATGCCATCTTCACTAAATTAGCCGACCATGAGGACAGAGACAGGCGGAACAATGTACGCATTCGTGGTATACCGGATGGTGTGGGCCCTAACGACTTGGGTGAATATGTCCGCCGACTCTTCCACCTGTTGGCACCAGAGCTGCCAATCACTGCACTGCTGCTCGACAGAACACATAGATTGCCCCGGCCGAAGCACCTTCCACAGTCCGCCCCGAGGGATACCATAACTCGGATGCATTACTACTCTACAAAGGAAATTATAATGGCGGCTGCCAGGAAAGGCCCTACCTTGCCAGAAGAATATAATAAAATTCAAATTTATACAGATCTTTATGCACATACCCTGAGTGCATGAAGACATTTTGCCCAGATAACAAGTGCATTGAGAGCGGCGAATGTACCCTACAAATGGGGCTTCCCAGCACGCCTTATCGTTAGGAGAAATGGCGTCGAAAGGCACATCACCGAGCCAGAAGATAGGAAACGCGCCCTGGCGGAGTGGAACATACCGATAGCTGGAGTTGAGGAGACCACTCCATCAGCATCCATCGTGCACACAGCTGCCACTGCGGTAACCTCACCGATGAAAGTATCGCATGCTTGGGACTCACAAACAAAGATTAAATGACTCTTTAGATAATCGCTATTTGGGACTTCTGGCAATACCGGCACTCCAACACAACACGAGGGTAACTAGTACCGGTAACAAATACCTTGACATACGTTAACTTTTCCATGTTTATGTCCGCTTTGACCTGCTCTCTCTGTGTTTAATAAGCGACACGTATAATGTTATTTGTAAAAAGTTGTGCAGGGATACATCTGTTTTGAACCCGCCAGAGCTACAAGACATTATACCGACCTCTCCCCCTGCACCTAGGGGTTGCCGCTGTTTTGCAATGCCCCCATGGATCGCAAGAAGCAGACCATAATCGGCATATGCCGCTTGCTTAACATTAGGGTTGCTAACACGGAATTAGAGTCGGACAAGTTTACCCTCGCTACCTCCTCCCCACAGTAGCAACCCACTGCCAACGGGTACCCCCACCTAGGCCTAACTTGGCCTACAAGTTTATTGCCAACATTATACGCACTCCCGTGCACCTTCTGTCACCTAGGCTACCACAAGCCCTTCCATGGAGGAAAGCATACGACGCCCCAACACAATATAGAAATTCCCGCGAACAAATTAGGGAATACATGCGCCTGATGCATACACTAGATAGGCGATCCGTAGAACAACGATTCTACTTTATGAGTAGAAATGATATATATTGCCTCCTATCACAAGTTTTCTCGGTTTTCCTTTCCCTTAAAATATAGGGTCACTTTGGTTCTGGGTCACAGGTATCCAATTGTTATCACATGCTTTTAAACAAAAAAAAAAAAAAAAAAAAAAGAGAAATATACATCGTATACTATGGTACGCTAAGCTGCAGAGTACAGAATTTGCACTAGCGGTTCTTTATGTGTTTCTAAGACAGTTACCGGAACATAAGATTATCTAAGTTTAACCACCTAATGTGGATAGAGCTTTACAAAAAGGGTTAGTGTCCAAGAAACAATTCTCTCAACCCACCATGTTATATACCCCTAACTAGGGTCTGGGACATTCGTTGTCCTCTTGTCCTACGAGAGTGATGTCTCTCCCTTTCACTAACGGGTTCTCTCAACCCCCCATGTAAGGGCTTCAGTGCCCAAACACAATAGGAAAATTAGGTTCCACTCGGTGGACCTCCATTATGTACATAGTTGGTTAAATCCCCTTTCGTTGTTTTCTCCTTCCGAACCCCCCTCCTCTTCCAGGGTGAATACATCCTATCATACTACAGTGACCGTCATAACATCCCTTGGCTCGCTGCCAGCAAGGGTCTACAGCACGCAGAGTTGCCAATGTGAGCTTTGGTTGCTCCACATGGGATCACATGGACCTCATAATACTACATACTCTAACCTTTATATCTCGGATACTTTTTCAGTATATACCCGGCTTCATATAGCAACCCTCTGATATCTTATGACTCTTAACCTGCTTTCAATAAATGCCAAAGGGCTCAACTCACCACATAAACGACGTATGGCGCTAATGGAAGCAAAAAAGCAGAACTCTCACATAGCATTTTACCAAGAAACACATTTCCAAACTCTTAACACGCCCAAATTCTACTCCAAACATTTTCCGATGGGTTACCATTGCACTTATAAAAAAAAAAGAAGCGGGGTGTTTCTATCCTGATAAGTAAAGATGTGTCTTTTCAATTGATAAAAAAAGTAAGCGATAGAAAAGGTCGCTACCTCTTGCTACAATGTATAATCAATAACGCTCAATATACGTTAGTTAACATATATGGCCCACACAATAACCACCACGTTTTTCTGGACCTAATCTTCACCCTAACGACCGCTCACAAATTTGGGACAGTTCTAATGGGGGGGAGACACGAATTTCATCTTGGATCAAAATTTAGACACGACTTCCTCCTCCAAGATCTCACTTAAAACTACAAACCAAAGGTCCCGTTCCATCTCCCTTCTTGACATCTCCTTACAAACACATGGCTACATCGATATATGAAGAGCTTTACATCCCTTACATAGAGATTACACACACCAATCCCTAGTTCACGGCATGTATTCCAGGATTGATCGCTTTCTCATCCCATCCTCACTCGCATCACAAATAGCCAAAACTGACATAGGCACCATCACATGGACTGATCACGCTCCTATCACACTGGAAATCATAACGCAACACCCCACAACCGGGAACCGTACCTGGAGACTGAATGACGCTCTCCTGGCCGACCATCATCTGGTGGCACAAATCTCGAAGGACTTAGACACATACTTTCTCTTGAACGATACGGGAGAGGTGGGAATAGAGACCCTGTGGCAAGCTCATAAAGCGGTCCTACGGGGCCAATTTATTAAACATGCTAGCTACAATAAAACACTAGGAACCAACGCCTACATTGACCCACACAAAGCACTGGCCACACTTACTCAAACGAATAAGCAGGCACCTTCACATGACCTCACGAACCAGATTCGAGTCCTTCAATCGAAACTGAAGGAAATGGAAATGGCTAAAACAACGTATTTATTGTCAAAATCGAAACACAAATTCTTCCGAGACGGGAATAGAGCAGGGAAAACATTAGCAGCACGACTTAAAGCTAAATCGCTATCATCTAAAATCGCATTTCTCACTACAGGACAAGGCGACAAAATTACCGACCCACAAGCAATTGTGGAAGAATTCAGTCGCTACTATAGCGGCCTATACAACTTAGCAAAATCACCCGACTGCCCTGCTCCTTCACAAGCTGACATAGATCTATATCTGAACGACATCCACTTACCCGCTCTCACCTTAGAAGAAAAGCAAGCTCTACTCCAGCCCTTTACGGCTCAAGAAATATCGCATACCCTCAAACACCTGCCGAAACATAAGTCTCCCGGCCCCGACGGGTTTACAAACCTGTACTATTACACCTTCCACGATATCTTAGTACCACACTTGACAAAAATGTATAATCACTGCTTTCAGTCAGGGACCATGCCTAAAGCTATGTTGCAAGCCTACATTTCGACCCTACCCAAACCTGGGAAATCTCCAACCCAATGCTCCAACTTCAGACCAATATCTTTATTAAATAGCGACACAAAAATTTACGCCAAATTGATAGCGAATAGGATTAATCCCATTTTGACCCGCATAATTCACAATGATCAGGCAGGCTTCGTCAGAGGCAGGCAAGGCACTGACAATACCAGGAAAATTCTCAACATATTATCCCACATTACCGCGGCCAAATCAGAGAGCCTATTGTTAGCTTTGGACGCGGAAAAAGCATTTGACAGGCTTAACTGGAAGTATATGATATCAGTCCTACTCAAATATGGATTTCCGCAAGAGATGACTAGAGGTATTATGGCATTATATAACGAGCCGCAAGCTCAAGTGTCAAACTCTGGATTCCCTTCACGACCGTTTGGTCTGTCAAATGGCACAAGACATGGATGTCCGCTGTCCCCTCTCCTTTTCATCCTAGCGTTAGAACCTCTGGCGCTAAAAATCCGAAATGACCCACTTGTCTCAGGGATACCCATTGGGAGCTCACATTTCAAACTATCGATGTTTGCTGATGACATTCTAATTACCATCAGCAACCCAGAAACCTCTATCCCACGCCTTATGTACCTCCTAAAGGAATACGGCGAGATATCTTATTACAAGCTGAATCAAAATAAAACACAAGCTCTGCCACTCCACATACCGGTAACTACGGTTGAAAAGCTACGCCAGACATTCCGTTTCGATTGGAGACAGAAACATATCACTTACCTTGGGGTGAAGCTCACACTACATTCCCACACTACTATATCCCTAAATTATGGACCACTACCACAAATATGCACTTCATTCTTCCAGTCTTGGAAACATGTCCACCTATCTTGGTTAGGACGTATCAATGTAATAAAAATTACCCTATTGCCAAAAATTATTTATATCTTTCGCATGCAACCACTTCAAGTATTACCTCGAACACTTAAAACCCTCCAATCCATAATATCTAGTTATATTTGGAATAGGAAAAAAACACGCTTACCCGTGGCCTTACTCCAACAGATTTCATCTGAGGGAGGACTAGGGGTACCTAAAATATCAGCTTATTACGAAGCTGCCATACTGGAATCTGCTATCCGCCTTCATGCCAATAAACACACATTCCAATGGGCAGATATGGAATCAGACAAATCCAAACCGCACTCACTACTACACGTCATGTGGTCCCCTAAAATACATCGTCCTCCAAAACTATCGCTATACCCGACCTCAGTATTAACGTTGAACTACTGGGATAAACTATTGTTATCTGCAGCAGAGAAGGGGAAGTACTGCATTGAGGCCCCTATCGAGGCGCTAATGCACTTAACACCATGGTTGTCGTTGAAACCCTGGGCATCATATGGCATTAGATACATTAAAGACCTATGCTCAGCACGGTCCATCAAACCGTTTCCTGACTTGCAGGAACAATTTAATCTACCGAACTCCCTCATATTCCAATATCTCCAATTGAAAAGTATTATAGCATCCCAGGTTTCCTGGCATCACTCGTTATTACCCAAGAGGGTAAACGGCACACTCGCTATTATGTCTCGATGTCTCTTTCATTGTGTTATAAAACTATTCTAGATTATCATACCCCCCATTCTTTTAGCTTCACACAACAATGGGAAAAAGAGGGAATCCCTGCCTTATCGAACGAAACATGGCTTCTAGCTATAAATGCACTAAAAGGTCTTACATCTTGCTATTCCCACGTAGAAGCACATAAAAAAGTGATTTATAGATGGTACCTTACCCCCCAAAGGCTACACCAAATCTACCCTAGTACAAGTCCCAAATGCTGGAGATGCTTGACTACTACAGGCACTATGTTACATATTTGGTGGGAATGTACGGGAATTAAACCACTATGGGCGAGAGTCCAGCGAATATTGCACCAACTATTACAACACACAACAACCCTCACACCTGACCTAGCACTTCTGCTCCTTTTCCCCACTCACTGGACAAGGGCAGATAAAAAAATAGCCTCTATTATAATTTTAGAGGGCCGCCATTTACTGGCTCAACATTGGAAGAGTACTGTTTGCCCCCCCTAGACGGGAGCTCATAGAACGGGTAAATATGTACTACAAATATGAAATGCTTTCAGCGGACTCTTATACAAAGAGGAGCCAGACAGAGCGACTGTGGAGCTCCTGGGTCGACCTCCTGGGCAGACATTCAGCCCATAACTTGCCCAAACGATCCTGTTAGGTGCAATGGGTTAGCGCCTTATAAGACTTGGCACGTACGCCCCCACGACACAGACATAAGAAGCGCTCGCTAATCAGAGGTATTAAGTGACAAAATATGATAAAGTGGCTAAATGACTATTTAACCTGTAACTATATATGGAATATGTATGCGACTGGGCCATTACCTAATTGCCTAACTGCCTAAATGCAACTAATTTTAGTTGCCCATCCAAAGTTAAACGTTGATTGTGATGCATGTCAAATATAGTACGCTATATAAGATATATTATATAAAACACTGTAAAACCTTTGCGATTTATTGCCGAAGATGTATAATCCCACCCCCCTCACCCTCCCCTTTTCTTTATTCTGTATCCCTACCCTTTATAACTTTGTGAAAAATAAAAATCTTAAATTTAAAAAAAAAAAATACACAGAGCTGGGTAGACTACAGAGATAAAACAGGTAGAACTGAAATCTATTACTGTCATTTTTTTCCAGTATTTTTGGCTTACCACTCTCCCCAGCAAAAATATTTTTAGTGTTTATAAACTCTTGTAAATAAAAAATATTATCCACATAAAAACTGGTTGTAATCATACATTTCAACTATATGACCCTAAATTGAACAGTCACTAAGTTATAGCACTTCATTACATATTAGTCCATTGTAAAAGATATTATAGATATATATAGATATATATATATATATATATATATATATATATATATATATATATATATATATATATATATTGTGGCAAAACCAACTTCGCCACTGTGAACTGGAGAAGCCTGGTTGTTAGCCTCCTGCCCTGTGACTATGGCCCTGCAGGTTAAACCTTTTATGTTCCCTGCAGAAAGCAGAAAGCCGGGGTGTTCGGTAGATTCCAGCTACCGAACAAACTACCGTATGAGGGACCACCTAGGAGGTGGAGTGTGCCGTCAATTAACCGCCCAGAAGCTGCGGTTAACCGCAGCTTAATTGATGAACGCTGGGTGGCCTTAGTTCGTTTGCCGAACACGTGTCAGCGGCCATTTTAACTCCCGAACGGCCAGCGGTGTTCAGCGCTCAAACTATGGAACTGTAAACGGACACTTAATTGCACGAACACCGCTGAGCCGTCCGTCGCCTGGGTCCTAATCGTACATGGTTAACCGAACACCGGAATTCGGTATTTCTATGTGAATGATAGTAACCCAGATAGCTATGCCATGGAGCCTATTTGTGTGATTAAAGACTTTAGCTCCATGGCAATTGTACTGTGTGAATAGGATCTGCGCGCTATTCGGTAGTTTTGTGCGCTCAGATCCCAGCTATCTGGGGATATGTGAAATGTCTGTGTGTTATGGATAAAAAGTAACTTTCTGTATTTTAAAGTGTTTTATGTCTTTCTGTAACCATGTGGTTAATGGAGTCTGTCTCTGTGCTGGGAGATAATTGGATTACTTCTCCAGCACAGAGAAGGCTCTGTAAAAAACGGTCTGAGCTGGAAAGCTAGGGGTTTTAAAAGATACTTTACTAACTTTTGAACCCCTGGTCTGACCCATGCCATTTTTTAATATGTTGTTCCCCTGAATGGACTGATTGTGGATATGTAATTTTGTGTGAATGTGATGTATGGTTTTGAAGTTATAAATATTGTGTAAAAAGTATATTTTAAACTGTATGAATAATGGGATTATGTGTCACACTAAGGGGAGGGGATGTGTGGGAGGTAACATCTATGTCATTGGTTATTTTATGCCTCCCCCTGGGTGTGGCCTGTATGTGTACTCTTGTAATAAAAGCCAGGCTGGATGTGCCAGTCCAGAGTTCCTGCTTAACCCTGAAGCTGAAGTGTTGTCTCATTCTTGGGGGGAATTTGACTGTATGCCGACTGCCAGGAGTGTAAGCTGTTCGTATTGCTTTTCCTGTTCGGCTGCTTCCAGGGTTCGTGTGTCTGCTGTTCGAGAGTTGGTGAATCCATGCAGTTTGGGAGTTCGGGAAATTGGTGCTTACAGTAGCTGCTGGTCTATCTAAAGGGGATTATCGCCTAAACTGGGTTTTATCCTCTTTTGAGCAAAACGGTCCGTTACATATGGGAAAATTCCTTCATACTTACCATAATTTTCATTTCCTGATAATTATTCATTGCAGCATTTACTCATGGGTAGCTCCACCCCTCACAGCGGAAAGGACAGGAAATAGAACTCTGAAACTGGTGTATATATAGATCCTCCCCCTACCCATCAGGCAGTCTTTGTAACTAGCTTCACCTCCTATAGTATATGGGTGGGACCGTAATGCTGCCATGCATAATTATCAGGAAATGAAAATTACGGTAAGTATGAAGGAATTTTCCCTTTTCCTGACCAATTATTCATGGCAGCATTTACTCATGGGGAATACCCAAGCAATACATATAGAGGGAGGGACAGAGTTCAAAAACAGCCAATAGCTATAAAACCATAATTGAACTGGATAAATCGTAGAAGACTTTACAAAGCCAAACAATAATCAATAGGAAATTGTCATAAAATCTGCTCAGACAAGACAATTTTCCCTAGAGGCTGCAAGGTCAGCAACTTCCTGGCATTCAATATCAGAAATATCCTGAATAGATATAGAGTCAGATAGGAATTAAGGCCATAAAAGCATAAACTAGAGAACAAAAATGTTACTGATATAAAACCGAATAGATATCATCAAATCAAAACCTCAACA